>NC_056431.1:14583662-14883662 GCF_018296145.1 Oncorhynchus tshawytscha | reverse complement strand
ATAATCAGCATGTAGGCTTTGCACAGGTGAGAAATTAGATTAGCTTTTTTATATCATCAAGTACAATACAACGGCCATTCTATACACTAAACACATTCAACCTTTGAGAGGAGACTTTTAAAACCTTACACATGCAATATTTACAATGCTGAACCTCGTCAGCAGGGTCATAAGCGAGTGTTTGTGTGTGTGTGTGTGTGTGTGTGTGTGTGTGTGTGTGTGTGTGTGTGTGTGTGTGTGTGTGTGTGTGTGTGTAGAAACAGATAAACACTGCTTTTAGTATTGCCTAAATGGGTGTTACGGCTCCACACAACAGAGCTTAACGAGCATTGCGGTCGAGATTGAGAGTGTAGCCAAATCTCTTCAGTGGTAGAATTTGACATAATCCTTGACATTTCATCACTTACATCAGTTGAATGACAATATAGCAAATAATTTAGGCCCCTCAAACACTAATGTATTCATACTGTATTCATCATGATTCATTTACTGTACTTATCAACATCTATATCTCTATCTTACCATATGGCTTTTAACTTTCATATTACTCTCATATTCATTTTAGCATTAAAAAACGTCTTAGAATTGTGGAAGTGTTTAGAAAGAGAAAGGCCATCGTTTGAAGTTGAAGATGGATGTACTTTCTATGTGTTCCAACAACTGAGTGATGTGTTGGTGAACTTAACACGGCTCCTATTTGTGCTTCTCTTATTAAAAATCCTAAATGCTTTTAGATGTAGTCCACTGAACTCAATGTACCATTCATGGTGTTTGTCACGACGGTCAGTTAAAACACTGAGGTAGAGATGTCTTTTGTTAAGCAAAATGTATCTGCACACCTCCTCCTGTAACACATAGCGGCTACAGGAGTTTTAACCACCAGCGAAGTCTTATTGCACTGTAAATCTAGGCTAGAGCAACATAGCTTCAAGCAACTAAAGACAGATGGTGTCATGGCACAGTCCTGGAGATGGTGGTACAGTGAGTTAATAGTTAGTGAAGTTCTCGCAGGACCTTTTTAGGGCAGTCAGAGAGACCAATGGCAATAGGGTAGGCTATTAGAACACATCAACCCATGATTTGACATCATATCCAGTGCTGTGGATGGATGCTAGTGGGTTAATTTGTGAAGTGTCTGTTTTAGGCTGGAGCAAATAACCAGAACTGCATGTCTACTGTACTGTGAGATCACCATACTAGGCATCAGAGCCGTGGAACACATCTACAGTTGGCTCAAGGCTTCCAGTATGTAGTTCATAGACGACTGTAATGCATGTAGATGTGTGTAGGCAAGGAATAGTCTGACATGGGTCTGTTCTATTATCTCAGGGAAGACTATACTTTCATACTGTACTTTTATAAGTCATCATGGGGTATAAAGGCTGACCCATAATCTATAAATGAGAAGTCAAGAGGGCAGGACCTACAGTAAAGCTACATCTATCGGCCAGATGAAACCATGCCATAATACTGTACTTCACCACCTGCTGCAAGCAAGAGAGGAAGGAAAAGAGGGAGTACAGAAGGAAGGAAGGACAGAAGGAAGGACAGAAGTAAAGAAGGACATAGAGAAGGGAGGATTCCTTTTTTAAAATGTTAGGACTAAGCCAATGACATCACTCACCAGACCCCTCCTCCTCTCCCACTCTCATAGTTGTAGTCAGCACAATAACAATCAGCACTACATTTCCCAAGATTCACTGGGGATTGCTTAAAGTGCTGAGGTGTGTCCTTGGGGTCTTCAGGTGCTGGGGTGAGGTCAAGGATCAAAACAAGCTCTTTCTCTTGGATTAAACTGATTCTAGAGATCCACTGGGACAGTCAGAGTTGGCCAACACCTTATAACCAATACAGTCTCTCACGTAGTTGGGAGCGCAATCACATGAAACATCCATTTTAAACAAAAGTTAGACTTAGTTTAGCAGAAGGAATTGATGTTAGAGTTTAGCATTCAGGTGTTAGTGTTGCTGGGGATCCTTTGTATCAGGATGTTTTATCATTCAAGCATTCTAGATGTTTCTATAGGACGGCAGAGGACCAGCAGGAAAATTTCCAGATTCCCGGATTCCCAGGTTTCAGGAAAACTACTAGAGAATGTCACAAGGAGAAGGAATCCAGTCCAGTTTGATAGAAAGGTGATTTAAATTCATCCAGTTTGACGAGAACGTTATGTCATAGTCACATTTATAAGTCCTTGGGGGGCTAAATCATGTCATTGGTTTCATCATACGAGATAAAAAATGTCAGTTGCAAATTTACGAGCTGTTTGTGCTTTCGTTTTGGTCTGTTTTTCCACATGCTGAGATTAGAGCAGGCATCATCAAAGGTTTCATCATTCCACAAATGGAGTAGGTGGTCATAGATGTAGTTGAACTAGATTGAGTAATGTTCACTTGCCATTTATTTGTTCCTATATCTATGTAAAAGGGTGTGGAACCATTCTGCACACCTCTGAACGTCAAATATATCTAAAGAAGCTAGGTTTAACATTTTACTTGTAAACTCTGCAACTGATTTTGTTGGCAGACCGGCAGTCATGCTCTAGTTTACACACTAAAAAAGAGTATGCAGCATAGAAAGTTCAAAAAGAAACAACAACAGCTAAAACGTCTGACAAAATGAACTTGCTTGCTTATATTTCCTATCTTGTGAAAAGTATCTGTGAATTGAAAAAAGTATCTCAAAGATAATGTTAGTGTTAGGTACAGGTGAGTTAGCTATCATAACAACCTACAGCATGTTCGAGCATTAGAAGTGTTGAATGGAAGGCCTCGATAGTAGCAGTGATTTCTTCCTTATTTGGTAAGGGGAGTGTTCGATTGTCTGTCTACAGTGGTGGAGAAGGAAAGGATAATGGGTCTGTGGGGTTTCCCTTGGAGGAGTGCAGGGACTGTTCTCAGGTTGCGGTGGTGGCGGTGTTGTCCTCAGCTGGGGTGTCCATTTTGGCCTCAAGGGCTGGACTACTTGGGGCGGTCACCTCCACTTCAGGGGTTTTAGGAGGGGTTGCCTTGGCGACAGGGCTTTCGATCAGACCCACTGGGGCCGGAGCAGTGTCAGGTTTGGATTCAGGTGCTGGTGGTTCGGGTGTGCCATTGGTGGTCGGAGCAGGTTCAGGGCTCAGCATTGGGGTTGGGGTCGGAGTCTGGATTGGTGTCACAGGCTTGGGGGATTCTGGGGTTGGTGTCACCAGCTTGGGGGGTTCAGGGGTTGATGGTTGGGGTGCAGTTAGTTTGGAGACAGGGGTCAGGGGTGGGGTTGGCTTAGAGGACACCGGGCTTGGAGACACAGCAATAGGTGTTTTGGCTGGTTCAGGTGTTTTCAATTCAGGTGTTTTCGGTTCAGGAGTTTTAAAATCGGGAGTTTTGGTTGGTTCAGGTGTTTTCAATTCAGGTATTTTCGGATCAGGAGTTTTGAAATCAGGAGTTTTCAATTCAGGAGTTTTGGCTGGATCAGGTGTTTTGGCAATGGGGCTTGGCGCCTGCTTGGAGACCGGGCTTGGGATTGGGCTGAGTTTGGTCTCAACGGGTTTGGTTATGGTCAACTTTGGTTCAGGAGCTGGTTCAGGAAATTTTTTGATCTCGGGAACCGGGCTAGGTTTGGTAACCGGGGGTGGGCTTGGCTTGGTTTCTGGGACGAAGGCAACACTCTCAGTCTCAGCCTCTGATTCTGGAATCTGGTCGGGGACGTCAGTGTCAGTGTCCAATGGGAGGCCAGTGGTGTTAAACTCCACCCCTGAGTCGCTGGTCTCCAGGTTACCACCTGCCACCTCCTTGGACGACACCTCCAGACCCTGCAGTCAACACACAGAGGTCAGAGGAGAGAGGTCAGGGTGAAGACAGGAGAGCGGGTGAGGATAAGCAAAGAGATTTTAACAGTTATTTTGACAATATTCCCCTTCCGTTCTTCTAATTCATTCCCTCAACTCGACAGAAAACCACTGCTTCATTAATACTTACTTTAATGTCCACCTCAGTGCTCTGAGACTTCTCTGTGATGTCGATGGACTGGGCTATAGACTCCTCAAACTGAGTAATGTTCTTCACCACCTGGAAACCACACATACATGTCATGTCAAGTGGTGAGCATCATATAGGGAACAGGGTGCCATTTGAGACATCACCAGTGTCTCTGTCTCTGTCTGTGTGGTACCTGTCTGAAGGCATCTCCCTCGTCCTCCTTGCCTGCGTTTTGGGCAATCTTCTCGATGGCTCGGGCCTTGGCTGCCCTCTTCTTCTGCTTGACCAGGCAGGACAGCAGACACACCAACAGCAGGAGAACCAGGAAGCCCACCAGTGCTATGATTGCCACGTAGAGGGACGGCAGCTTGTAGGCTGGAGGAGAGAGGGGAGGGGGAGGGAGAGTAGGGAGAAGGGAGAAAGAGGGAATATAGAGGGGGAGTGTGGCGAAGGGGAGAGACAGAGGAGAAGAGGAGAAGAGAGATACACAGAGAAGAGAGAGAGATAAAGGGAGAGGAGATAGAGGTGGTGGAAAGGAGAGATAATAAATGATTATCTCCTCACCCTCCACCGCCCCATAGACGTAAGCCCCCAAGTTGGTCTACAGTTGGTCGATGACCCTGAACTGGCCAAGTCCTCCAATCCAGCCCCCTCCCCATCATCCTCCCATCCCGCTCTCCTCCTTACTCCTCTCCTCTGTTCTCCTCTCCTCCCTTCATCCCCCTCTCCTCACCTTCCACTTCCAGGTAGACGTTGGACACAGGAAACCCCAGTATGTCCGTGACCTTGAACTGTCCGACGTCGCTGGCCTTGACCTGGTCCAGGATGACCACAGACGGATCCAGAGAGATCCGCCCCACCAGATCCAGGTCTGCTGGCACCTATAATCAACCAAGAGCCATGGTCGGTTCAAAAGTTCAATCACTTATTGGCAAATAAAAGTAAATCAATTGGATATAAATATTTGGTAAGACTTCACTTCAAGCCAACAGGTATAATGCATTATAAGACTTCTCATAAGCACATATAAGTGATAATGTATTATTACCATCCCACAGTGCGCTATAGGGAGTAGCATTAGGGTAGTATTTGAGTGATTTTAAATCAGCCGTTCCAGTACCGTTAACTCTCCCCCGTCCAGGATCTGTCTGGTTTTTAAGTCGTAGTCAGGCGTGTAGAACAGACGCACCATGGAGGCATTCAGTATCAGGTTGATCTTCAGGGTGCCAGCGTACGGCAGCTTCACAAAGTTCTGGTGTTCTGGGAGACAGAGACAGAAAGAGAGAGATGAAGAGAAGAAGAGAGAGAGGAGGGGGGGGTTATTGAATTATGAATTTATGGATTCCATAATGAGAGGAGAGAGGAAGAAGGAGACAAAAGAAAGAGGGATACAGAGACAGGAAGAGAAGAAGAGCCAGAGGGAGAGAGAAAAGAGAGAGAGGGCATTTAACAAACAAAACATTTTGGAACACTATAGGCAAAATAGATAACTCACTTCAGAAAATCACATCCATTTGAAGCTGGAATTGTTAACGGCGAAACTGCCACGTCTGTTTGCAATACTACAACAACAATGAAGTTACTGCAAACAACAAACACTGTTTTCCCCTCTGACATTATTGCACGTGGGATAGAAGAGCAGAATATGTACTGCAAATGTTTTACCAGGTTGTGCGGCTCTCCTCACCTCTGCTTCGCCAAACAAAACAAATACAATAACAACAGCGGTAGGGCGGACAGTGGCGCTGATCCCCTACTGCGGATTCCATCTTTAAACCCATTGATGACTAGCATTACAGCGAACTTGCAGTAGGTTGGAAATAAACAGAGAAAAGGTAAAGGTTGGCCACAGAAGGTAGAGGGAGGATGAAAACAAATGTACCTTTGACATTTAGGCAGACCTTCCTCATGATCTTCAGGTTCGTGTCTCTGACGGTGTAGCTTCCCTCATCGGCGCCTGTCACGGCGTTGAGGGTGACCCGGCGCTCGTTGACACTCAGGCGCCCCTGGTACCCGTCTCTGGAGAGCCCTCCTCGGGTCATCAGCACCAGGGGTGGCCTGGAGGGTTAATGGAGAACCATAATAGAACTTGCTATCACAACAGTCATGATATTGATCAGAAAAACAGAATGATATAATGATGGTGTAACGATAATTATCATATTGATAATGCTATCGCGATAACGATGATGCTATCATGACAACCACAATAGTTTCGCAACATCACAATACTACATCGTGATAATCAATGTTGATGGGAGACAGTAAATCCTCCTTTGAGGAAAGCAGAGAAGTTTACATTTTGACAGAGAAACAACTGTACCTGGAAGTCAGGTTGGCCTCCACAGCACTGGGCCTATACTCCAGGGTGATGGGAGCCTCCACCCCTGCCAGCTGGATGTGGTAGTTCTCCCCATACTTAATGTTCTGCTCGTTGGAACAGTCTAAAAGACAGAGAAAGGGGTGGGAGAGGCAGGGACGGTTCGATACAGAGACAGAACAAGAGAAAGGAATGAGGGTATAAAAGGGGAGGACAAGGGGAAAGAGGGAGACAAGAGATCAGGAAACAGAGAGAGAGAGAAACAAAAAGGGAAGACAAAAGAATGAGAGAGAACCATGTGAGAAAAATAGAAGAGAATGACATAGAGAAGAACAAGAGAGAGAAAAGGAGGATAAAGACAGAAGAAAAACAGCAGGGATGGATGGATGGGAGGGATGAACGGACGGATGGGGTGGTTAAATAGCTGCATAATTACTGCCTGGTGTATAAAACACGCTGTTAACTACACACACACCTCCTCTCCACACACTGTTAACTCCACACACACCTCCTCTCCACACTGTTAACTCCATATGGTGCTGTCAAGGCGCCACACAACTAGCCAGCTCCACACAGTTAACTGCATCATTTGATATCAGACAATGCATCAACTGATTTAGCATGTGGCATAAAACCATTGGTTGTTGCGTGCGACTGCAATATAGACAGCCTGGAACGCCAATCCATGCAGAACATAGCTCAGTCTTCACAGCATCACCGAGTCATCTCATTCCTCTCTGACTGTGTGTATCTGTGTCCCAAACAGCACACTATTCCCTATACCTTTTAAAAAAAAATAACTAGGCAAGTCAGTTAAGAACAAATTCTTATTTACAATGACGGTCTACCCCGGCCAAACCCGGACGACGCTAGGCCCAATTGTGCACCACCCTATGGGACTCCCAATCACAGCTGGATGTGATGCAGCCTGGATTCGAACCAGGAACTGCAGTGACTCCTCTTGCACTGAGATGCAGTGCCTTACAGCACTGAGCCACTCGGAAGCCCCTATAACTTTCCTTCTTCCAACCCCCCTCCCAGAGACAACTTTCCTTCTTCTAACCCCCCTCCAACCCCCTTCCCAGAGACAACTCAGAGAGCAACTTTCCTTCTTCCAACCCCCCAGAGACAACTTCCCAGAGACAACTTTCCTACTTCCAACCCCCTCCCAGAGACAACTTTCCTTCTTCCAACCCCCTCCCAGAGACAACTCCCAGAGACAACTTTCCTTCTTCCAACCCCCTCCCAGAGACAACTTTCCTTCTTCCAACCCCCCCAGAGACAACTTTCCTTCTTCCAACCCCCTCCCAGACAACTTTCCTTCTTCCAACCCCTCCCAGAGACAACTCCCAGAGACAACTTTCCTACTTCCAACCCCCTCCCAGAGACAACTCCCTTCCAGAGACAACTTTCCTCCTTCTTCCAACCCCTACTTCCAACCCACCTCCCAGAGACAACTTTCCTTCTTCCAACCCCCTCCCAGAGACAACTTTCCTTCTTCCAACACCCTCCCAGGACCCCATACAACTCTGACGATGAGTGTGATGCGTCGGACAACTCCTTCTTCCAACACTCGGACCCCATACCTCTGACATGAGTGTGATGCAACCTTCCGGCTGTTCGTTGTTCTTCACCGAGTACGTCCCCTCGTCCCCCTCACCCACGTTCGCTAGGATCAGGTGACTGAGCTGACTGTTGAGCTTGGCACGGTTACCGACCACGGACCCACCCCGCATCAGGACCACCTCAACCCCCGCCTTGGCATTACTGGGCTGGAACAAAACCTCTGCAGCCAGGGAGGGCAGCTGCAGATGGAAGTCCTCCCCAAAGAACATGGTCTTCTGGGAGTCTTCTTTACCTGGGAGGTGGTGGGAGGGTATGTTTAACATTTTCACAGAAATGCATCACAAAGCTTAGTACTATATCATAACTAATGATGCATTGATAACAGATGGCAGGGATGCTTACCTTTCAAAGGGGCCGACAGAGCTATGGACAAAGAGAAAATAAGTTCCATATTTACGCATAGAAATGTAATTCATCAAATATGTTAGATGTATGACCGATAACTATACTGTGTCTTAAGGACCCATAAGAAACAAAAATGAAGGTTGTGTCTATTACTCCTCCTGGTGGATTATTCCACACACTGAACCTGTACACACTGAACCTGTACACACAGAACCTGTACACACGGAACCTGTACACACTGAACCTGTACACACTGAACCTGTTTTTACACTGAACCTGTACACACTGAACCTGTACACACTGAACATGTACACACTGAACATGTACACACGGAACCTGTACACAATGAACCTGTTTTTACACTGAACCTGTACACACTGAACCTGTTTTTACACTGAATCTTGACACACTGAACCTGTACATACTGAACCTGTACACACTGAACCTGTTTTTACACTGAACCTGTACACACTGAACCTGTTTTACACTGGACCTGTTTTTACACTGAACCTGTACACACTGAACCTGTTTTTACACTGAACCTGCTTTACACTGGACCTGTTTTTACACTGAACCTGTACACACTGAACCTGTACACACTGAACCTGCACACACTGAACCTGTACACACTGAACCTGTTTTTACACTGAACCTGTACACACTGAACCTGTTTTTACACTGAACCTGTTTTTACACTGAACCTGTACACACTGAACCTGTACACACTGAACCGGTTTTTACACTGAACCTGTTTTTACACTGAACCTGTACACACAGAACCTGTTTTTACACTGAACCTGTTTTTACACTGAACCTGTACACACTGAACCTGTTTTTACACTGAACCTGTACACATTGAACCTGTTTTTACATTTAACCTGTTTTTACACTGAACCTGTTTTTACACTGAACCTGTACACACTGAACCTGTACACACAAAAACCTGTTTTTACACTGAACCTGTACACACTGAACCTGTTTTTACACTGCACCTGTACACACTGAACCTGTACACACTGAACCTGTTTTTACACTGAACATGTACACACTGAACCTGTACACACTGAACCTGTACACACTGAACCTGTTTTTACACTGGACCTGTTTTTACACTGGACCTGTACACACTGAACCTGTTTTTACACTTAATCTGTACACAATGAACCTGCTTTTACACTGAACCTGTACACACTGAACCTGTTTTTATACTGAACCTGTACACACTGAACCTGTTTTTACACTGGACCTGTTTGTACACTGAACCTGTACACACTGAACCTGTTTTTACACTGAACCTGTACACACTGAACCTGTTTTTACACTGATCCTGTACACACTATACCTGCACACACTGAACCTGTACACACACACAAACTACTCTGGACACACACACTGCTCTGGACAGCTCCACACTACTCTGCACAGCTCCACACTACTCTGGACAGCTCCACACTGATCTGGACAGCTCCACACTACTCTGGACAGCTCCACACTACTCTGGACAGCTCCACATAACTCAACTGAATCAGAGATGGATGACTGCTACCGTCACATTCCCCCTTTTGGCCTCAATAAAGTATTATCTCATGTGACCTTATCATAACTGGTCATACATCTCTGGGCTTAACGACATACCTGAGCAGAGCAGCACGCTCAGCACCACCGCCACACTGACTGTCTTCATCTTCATCAGATCTCCTGGCTCTGGAAAGAAGGAGAGATGAAGGGAAGATAAGATAAAGGAAAGATTGAGTATAAACAAAAATGGTGTTTGATAAGTGGCACATTAGAATATAATGCCACTCCATCTCTATCTGTCCCCTCCACATCCTCTTCTCCTCCCTCAGTTGTTCTTTCTGTGTCTCCATCTGATTGTGTTTGGATGGGTGGGGGTGAGGGTGAGGGAGGTGCTGCCTTAGCTAATTCATAGACAATGATAGAATGTTGTGGTGGTGACATCATCTCATGGTGACATCAGCGCATGAAGTGGAGCCGAGAGGATGTCCTTTGGATCACTTAACTTGTCTGGCATCACCAGAGGAGTGAATGCAGTGTGTGTGTGTGTGTGTGTGTGTGTGTGTGTGTGTGTGTGTGTGTGTGTGTGTGTGTGTGTGTGTGTGTGTGTGTGTGTGTGTGTGTGTGTGTGTGTGTGTGTGTGTGTGTGTGTGTGTGTGTGTTCATCAGTCACGTTATATCAGTCACGTCATATCAGTCACGTTATATCAGTCACGTCATATCAGTCACGTTATATCAATCATGTTCAAAGTATTCCAACATGGCCAAGGTTTTTCATCTACGGACGACTGTCAACACAGGATTACTTAAAGGAAAATCTGCTCAGTAGATATTTTGCAGCATTGAATCCCTACACCTGATGTCCAGGGGAATTCAATTTACCACCAATGCAAAATGTTTGATGTTATATTTTGACATGTACAAATGAGAGGCTCCCAATGGATCCAGACAGGGATTGGTATATTGATTAGTTGTCAGTGAACATGCCTGAATTAAAACAGCCTGGTAATAATTAATGGTAATTGGGACTGGGGGGAGCTGGGTAATTACTTGGCTGGGTTTCAAACAGAGATCCACCTTTTCCTTAATTACAGCCAGTTTGCTACAGCAGGAAAATAATCCTGCAGCAACAGGAAATGTGAATTTGTCACACCCTGACCATAGTTTACTTTGTATATTTCTATGTTTTGGTTGGTCAGGGTGTGAGCTGAGTGGGCATTCTATGTTTCATGTCTAGTTTGTCTATTTCTATGTCTGGCCTGATATGGTTCTCAATCAGAGGCAGGTGTTAGTCATTGTCTCTGATTGGGAACCATATTTAGGTAGCCTGGGTTTCACTGTGTGTTTGTGGGTGATTGTTCCTGTCTCTGTGTTTTCACCAGATAGGGCTGTTTCGGTTTTCGTTACGTTTCCACGTTTGTTGTTTTTTTTTTGTTGTAGTTTTTGTATTGATTCGTGTTTTACGTTTGTTGATTAAACATGGATCGCAATCTACACGGCGCATTTTGGTCCGACTCTCCTTCACCAAAAGAGAACCGTTACAGAATCACCCACAGAATAACATCACTATGTCGAGCCAAATGCCATGAAGCCGGCTCTACGCATCTGGTCCCCAGTGCGTCTCCTTGGGCCGGCTTACATGGCACCAACCTTGCGCTCGGTGTCTCCGGTTCGCCTGCATAGCCCAGTGCGGGCTATTCCACCTCGCCGCACTGGCAGGGTGACCGAGAGCATTCAACCAGGTAAGGTTGGGCAGGCTCGGTGCTCAAGAGCTCCAGTGCGCCTGCACGGTCCGGTCTATCCAGTACCACCTCCACACCCCAGCCCTCCGGTAGCAGCTCCCCGCACCAGGCTTCCTGTGCGTGTTCTCGGTCCAGTACCACCAGTGCCAGCACCACGCAGCAGGCCTACAGTGCGCCTCGCCTCTCCAGCGCTGCCAGAGCCTTCCTCCTCTCCTGCGCTGTCGGAGTCTCCCGCCTGTTCAGCGCTACCAGAGCCTTCCGCCTCTACAGCGTTGCCGGAGTCTCCTGCCTGTTTAGCGCAGCCAGAGCTGCCAGTCTGCATGGAGCAGCCAGAGCTGCCAGTCTGCATGGAGCAGCCAGAGCTGCCAGTCTGCATGGAGCAGCCAGAGCTGCCAGTCTGCATGGAGCAGCCAGATCTGCCAGTCTGCACGGAGCAGCCAGATCTGCCAGTCTGCACGGAGCTGCCAGTCTGCACGGAGCTGCCAGTCTGCACGGAGCTGCCAGTCTGCACGGAGCCGCCAGAGCTGCCAGTCTGTAAGAAGCCGCCAGAGCTGTCAGCCTATATGGAGCAGCCAGAGCCGCCAGTCAGCGTGGAGCAGCCAGAGCCGCCAGTCAGCGTGGAGCAGCCAGATCAGTCAGTCTGCCATGATCCGCCAGTCAGCCAGACTCTTCCAGATCTGCCAGTCAACCAGACTCTTCCAGAGCCGTCAGTCTGCCCAGCGCCGCCAGTGCCGTCAGTCTGCCCAGCGCCGCCAGTGCCGCCAGTCTGCCCAGTGCCGCCAGTCTGTCCAGCGCCGCAAGTGCCGCCAGTGTGCCAGGATCAGTTAGATCCGCCAGCCAGCCAGGATCCGCCAGTCAGCCAGACTCTTCTAGATCTGCCAGACTCTTCCAGATCCGCCAGACTCTTCCAGATCCGCCAGTCAGCCAGACTCTTCCAGATCCGCCAGTCTGCCAGACCCTTCCAGACCCGCCAGTCTGCCAGACCCGCCAGTCTGCCAGACCCTTCCAGACCCGCCAGTCTGCCAGACCCTTCCAGACCTGCCAGTCTGCCAGACCCTTCCAGACCCGCCAGTCTGCCAGACCCTTCCAGACCCGCCAGTCTGCCAGACCCTTCCAGACCCGCCAGTCTGCCAGACCCTTCCAGATCCGCCAGTCTGCCAGACTCTTCCAGATCCGCCAGTCTGCCAGACTCTTCCAGATCCGCCAGTCTGCCAGACTCTTCCAGATCCGCCAGTCTGCCAGACTCTTCCAGATCCGCCAGTCTGCCAGACTCTTCCAGATCCGCCAGTCTGCCAGACTCTTCCAGATCCGCCAGTCAGCCAGACTCTTCCAGATCCGCCAGTCAGCCAGGATCTGCCAGAGCCTTCCTCCTCTCCTGTGCTGTCGGAGTCTGAAGAGCCCCTCTGTCCCGAGCTGCCCCTCTGTCCCGAGCTGCCCCTCTGTCCCGAGCTGCCCCTCTGTCCCGTGTTATTAAGTAGGGTTGCCGTGGCTAGGAGGTCACGGAAGCGGACAAGGTGGAGGAAGACTACGGTGAAGTGGGGGCCACGTCCAGCACCAGAGCCGCCACCGCGGACAGATGCCCACCCAGACCCTCCCCTATAGGTTCAGGTTTTGCGGCCGGAGTCCGCACCTTGGGGGGGGGGGGGGTGTACTGTCACACCCTGACCATAGTTTACTTTGTATATTTCTATGTTTTGGTTGGTCAGGGTGTGAGCTGAGTGGGCATTCTATGTTTCATGTCTAGTTTGTCTATTTCTATGTCTGGCCTGATATGGTTCTCAATCAGAGGCAGGTATTAGTCATTGTCTCTGATTGGGAACCATATTTAGGTAGCCTGGGTTTCACTGTGTGTTTGTGGGTGATTGTTCCTGTCTCTGTGTTTTCACCAGATCGGGCTGTTTCGGTTTTCGTTATGTTTCCACGTTTGTTGTTTTTTTGTATTGATTCGTGTTTTACGTTTGTTGATTAAACATGGATCGCAATCTACACGCCGCATTTTGGTCCGACTCTCCTTCACCAAAAGAGAACCGTTACAGAATTATTATGTGGATTATAATTAATGGACATTTTTGTAGGGGTTGATACATTTTTCATTAGGGCAAATCAAGTCTGAAATTTCAAAGTGGATATTACAAACTTCAGAATCCCTTTGAAACCTCAAATACATTTCACATTTTAAATGTCCTGCATAGAAGGAAAGTTATTCTGCAACAGGATGCTTAATCAGAAGTGTAAACACTGTAGGACACTGTGATCCTGAACACTAGAGATGAAAGGAGATAGCATTTAGACACAGGCCTGAACTGTTGGCTGTGTGTGTGAAAGAGAGGGAATGTGTGTACAAAGCAGGAAGCATTAAGCCACCTGCAGAGACCCGATCTGTTGGCAGGAGCAGAAAACCTGCTGCTCTCATTTGTTAATGAGGACAATTAGCATGTGATAATGTCATAATTCCCCAACCACCATCTCTCTCTGCTACAAGACACTCTTATATAATCTTCTCCTCTCTCTGTTTCTCTCTCTCTCCCAGACTCTTACACCCTACACTGGGCAGAGAGCCGAGCCACTATCATAGCCTGAAAGCACAGTCATTTGATTAAATCTGAACCAAAAGACAGGACACAGCGGAGCCCCAGAGGAGAGGGTCCCTCAGACAACACCAGCAACAACCACACATCAGTTGTGACCCCTTGGTACAGCCATGTTCTGTCTGTATAGGTTGATTCTGCGTTGGGACATGACGTTGGGAACACCTTGCTGTGTTCTTATTACCGAAGAATTACATGGTAATAAGAACATGTTTTTCTTAAAACTGTATTGTTGGTTAAGGGCTTGTAATTAAACATTTCACTCTATTCAGCATTTCACTGTTGTATTTGGTGCATGTGACAAATCAGTTCATATCTTTGTGTTACTACAGCACATAAGGGGAATTATCTGCGCTGTTGTTTTTAGAGGACCTGTGAAGCAGATAATCCAAGATCTTCTACTCCATTTAAGGAGGAAAAAATCATTTTTGGAATCATTTGGGGCCAGAGACCTTACATAAAATCACATGTGAAAAAACACGTGGTTTATGGACACGTGTGAACACAGGTGGAAACAAATCATGTGAAATATGTCACATGTAAAATCAAAAACATTCACATGAGTCAGACACGTAGTTTTCGGACACGCGTGACATTTCACATACATTGTGAATATGTGAACAAATCAAGTGAAAAATGTAATGTGGGAAAAGCAGACATGTGAGTCAGACGTGTTTAAAAAAATAAAATTAAAATAAAAAGGACAAATTTGACATGTTTTTTTTTTTTTTTGTAAGGGAAACAACACCCTGGTGCCTCACTGGGTTTACAGTGACACACACACACACACACACACACACACACACACACACACACACACACACACACACACACACACACACACACACACACACACACACACACACACACACACACACACACACACACACACACACACACACACACGCCTCCTCTCCTTTGGGCTTTTAACCATGGGCTGCCGGACTGGGCCATCTGCTATCCTTCACTCCCTCCCTCTTTTCTTCCCTTCCTCTTTCTGTATCTCTCTCTTTCTGTCCCCTATTCACATAGACTTCTCTATCTGTCACTCGCTCTTCCTTCCTCAGTCCCTCTCTATCTGTCACTCGCTCTTCCTTCCTCAGTCCCTCTCTATCAGTCCAGCTCTATCTGTCACTCTCTCTTCCTTCCTCAGTCCCTCTCTATCTGTCACTCTCTCTTCCTCCGTCAGTCCCTCTCTATCCAGTCCAGCTCTATCTGTCACTCTCTCTTCCTTCCTCAGTCCCTCTCTATCAGTCCAGCTCTATCTGTCACTCTCTCTTCCTTCCTCAGTCCCTCTCTATCTGTCACTCTCTCTTCCTCCCTCAGTCCAGCTCTATCTGTCACTCTCTCTTCCTCCCTCAGTCCCTCTCTATCCAGTCCAGCTCTATCTGTCACTCTCTCTTCCTTCCTCAGTCCCTTTCTATCAGTCCAGCTCTATCTGTCACTCTCTCTTCCTTCCTCAGTCCCTTTCTATCAGTCCAGCTCTATCTGTCACTCTCTCTTCCTTCCTCAGTCCCTCTCTATCTGTCACTCTCTCTTCCTCCCTCAGTCCCTCTCTATCCAGTCCAGCTCTATCTGTCACTCTCTCTTCCTTCCTCAGTCCCTCTCTATCAGTCCAGCTCTATCTGTCACTCTCTCTTCCTTCCTCAGTCCCTCTCTATCAGTCCAGCTCTATCTGTCACTCTCTCTTCCTCCCTCAGTCCCTCTCTATCCAGTCCAGCTCTATCTGTCACTCTCTCTTCCTTCCTCAGTCCCTTTCTATCAGTCCAGCTCTATCTGTCACTCTCTCTTCCTTCCTCAGTCCCTCTCTATCTGTCCAGCTCTATCTGTCACTCTCTCTTCCTTCCTCAGTCCCTTTCTATCAGTCCAGCTCTATCTGTCACTCGCTCTTCCTTCCTCAGTCCCTCTCTATCAGTCCAGCTCTATCTGTCACTCTCTCTTCCTTCCTCAGTCCCTCTCTATCTGTCACTCTCTCTTCCTCCCTCAGTCCCTCTCTATCCAGTCCAGCTCTATCTGTCACTCTCTCTTCCTTCCTCAGTCCCTCTCTATCAGTCCAGCTCTATCTGTCACTCTCTCTTCCTTCCTCAGTCCCTCTCTATCAGTCCAGCTCTATCTGTCACTCTCTCTTCCTCCCTCAGTCCCTCTCTATCAGTCCAGCTCTATCTGTCACTCTCTCTTCCTTCCTCAGTCCCTTTCTATCAGTCCAGCTCTATCTGTCACTCTCTCTTCCTTCCTCAGTCCCTCTCTATCTGTCCAGCTCTATCTGTCACTCTCTCTTCCTTCCTCAGTCCCTTTCTATCAGTCCAGCTCTATCTGTCACTCGCTCTTCCTTCCTCAGTCCCTCTCTATCAGTCCAGCTCTATCTGTCACTCTCTCTTCCTTCCTCAGTCCCTCTCTATCTGTCACTCTCTCTTCCTCCGTCAGTCCCTCTCTATCCAGTCCAGCTCTATCTGTCACTCTCTCTTCCTTCCTCAGTCCCTCTCTATCAGTCCAGCTCTATCTGTCACTCTCTCTTCCTTCCTCAGTCCCTCTCTATCAGTCCAGCTCTATCTGTCACTCTCTCTTCCTTCCTCAGTCCCTCTCTATCAGTCCCTCTCTCTAGATCCCTCTCTCAGTCCTTCTCTATCAGTCCCTCTCTATCAGTCCCTCTATCAGTCCCTCTCTATCAGTCCCTCTCTATCAGTCCCTCTCTCAGTCCCTCTCTATCAGTCCTGCTCTATCAGTCCCTCTCTATCAGTCCAGCTCTATCTGTCACTCTCTCTTCCTTCCTCAGTCCCTCTCTATCAGTCCCTCTCTCAGTCCCTCTCTCAGTCCTTCTCTATCAGTCCCTCTATCAGTCCCTCTCTATCAGTCCCGCTCTATCAGTCCCTCTCTATCAGTCCCTCTCTATCAGTCCCTCTATCAGTCCCTCTATCAGTCCCTCTCTATCAGTCCCTCTCTATCAGTCCCGCTCTCTCAGTCCCTCTCTATCAGTCCCTCTCTATCAGTCCCTCTCTATCTGTCATGTATTTCACTCTCTTTTTACAGCCACCCTCTTTATTTTATTTTCCTGCCTCCCTCTTTCTCTGTTTCTTCCCACATATCTTATCCTCTTTCCTTCCCTGCATCATCTTCTCATCGATCTTCCAATTTGTCCAGTTCTCTCTTTTTTTCTGTCTGACTCAGCTGTTACTTTCTCTCCTCTCCTGCTTTCTGTCCTTCTATCTTTTCTCATTCTATTTCCTGTTCTGCCTCATGCCACTCTCTCTATCCCTCTCTTCTCTCTCTTTATTCCTCATTCTATTTCCTGTTCTGCCTCATGCCACTCTCTCTCTATCCCTCTCTTCTCTCTCTTTATTCCTCATTCTATTTCCTGTTCTGCCTCATGCCACTCTCTCTCTATCCCTCTCTTCTCTCTCTTTATTCCTCATTCTATTTCCTGTTCTGCCTCATGCCACTCTCTCTCTATCCCTCTCTTCTCTCTCTTTATTCCTCATTCTATTTCCTGTTCTGCCTCATGCCACTCTTTCTATCCCTCTCTTTTCTCTCTTTATTCCTCATTCTATTTCCTGTTCTGCCTCATGCCACTCTCTCTCTATCCCTCTCTTCTCTCTCTTTATTCCTCATTCTATTTCCTGTTCTGCCTCATGCCACTCTCTCTCTATCCCTCTCTTCTCTCTCTTTATTCCTCATTCTATTTCCTGTTCTGCCTCATGCCACTCTCTCTCTATCCCTCTCTTCTCTCTCTTTATTCCTCATTCTATTTCCTGTTCTGCCTAATGCCACTCTCTCTATCCCTCTCTTCTCTCTCTTTATTTCCCATTCCATTTCTGCTATGCCTCCTCTGTCCTTCCCTCTCATTCTTCTTTTCTCCCCCCCCTCTCTTTCTCTCCCTTCCTCTCTCTTTCTCCTCTCATGCCCCCTTTCACCCTCTTCTCCTCCTTATCTTATAAAATCTCAGCTCCAGCAGCATCCCACTCTGAACTCAAAGACTGTTTCTGTCTTCATCTGAAATGTGGGATTTGTTCCAAATGGCACCCTATGTATTCCACTACTTTTGACCAGGGTCCATACGGCTCTGATCAAAAGTAGGGCACTATATAGGGAATAGGGTGCCATTTGGGATGCAGCCTCTGAGTCTCTGGTCACTGAGAAGGGAGAGAGGAGGAGGTACAGACATGCCTTTGTTGAGCTCCTTTAAAGAGGCGGAAAAGCCTTCAATGACTGCAGATGCATGAACCCCACAAAGATGTCTCTGTCTGTCTGTCCTTCATTCCTTCACCTTCACATCGTTTCCTTCATTCTCCTTGGCTTACATAACCCCAGTGGTTGGTGCATCTATCCCCTAATACTTCTGTCACTGTAATGAAGGCAAAGTATCCAGTCAGGCTGCAAGGAAATGCGCACCCCAAACACACACACACACTAGATACAATACACACACACATGCACACACACTTGTCCATAAATCACGTAGACACAAACACACATGACCAATATTCACTTCCTCTCTCCCTCTTTCCCTCCTCTCCTCCCTCATCCGAAAATACATTCTTAAATCATGAAGTGTCAGAAAAGCAAAAGGTATCACTGCGCCAACAGAACAGTACACAGGCTGAATGTTTACTTTAGGTGGTTTACTGGAGGTCATGGGTTTCTGGTTAGTTAAAATGACAATGGGTGCATCTCAATAGTCTCTCTTAGTCTCCTTTCCTTCATCTGCTCTGATGAGTGTAAAACTACTTGATAGGTGAAAGCAGATTCACAACAATACACATCAACCATATTGCTTTCAACAATTTTGTGGCAAGGAGACAGATAAAGTAAAGGAGACAAGGGGAAGAAGCCACTTTAGACTGTTGAGATGCAGCCCTGGGCTGCCTGCCTGGAAGTGTTGTGTAAATCAAAATGGATGATGGGATGAGGTCTCATACCACACAGACTGACTCTTCATTTATCCACCGCCTTCCCTTCTTTGAGTACTCTAAAAAATATTCTCTCTCTCTCTCTCTCTGTCTAGGTCCATGTCTCTATCTCACTGTACAGTTGAAGTCGGGAAGTTTACATACACCTCAGCCAAATACATTTGAACTCAGTTTTTCACAATTCCTGACATTTAATCCCAGTAAAAATTCCCTGTCTT
Source organism: Oncorhynchus tshawytscha (assembly GCF_018296145.1). Taxonomy (NCBI): domain Eukaryota; kingdom Metazoa; phylum Chordata; class Actinopteri; order Salmoniformes; family Salmonidae; genus Oncorhynchus; species Oncorhynchus tshawytscha. The sequence continues at coordinate 14,864,448 of NC_056431.1, read as the reverse complement.
AGGTCAGTTACGATCACCACTTTATTTTAAGAATGTGAAATGTCAGAATGGTAGTAGAGAGAATTCATATTTATATAATGAACATTTCAGCTTTTATTTCTTTCATCACGTTCCCAGTGGGTCAGAAGTTTACATACACTCAATTAGAATTTGGTAGCATTGCCATTAAATTGTTTAACTTAGGTCAAATGTTTCGGGTAGCCTTCCACAACTTTCCCACAATAAGTTGGGGGAATTTTGGCCCATTCATCCTGACAGAGCTGGTGTAACTGAGTCAGGTTTGTAGGCTTCTTTGCTCGCACACGCTTTTTCAGTTCCATCCACAAATGTTCTATTGGATTGAGGTCAGGGCTTTGTGATGGCCACTCCAATACCTTGACTTTGTTGTCCTTAAGCCATTTTGCCACATACTTTGGAAGTATGCTTGGGGTCATTGTCCATTTGGAAAACCCATTTGTGACCAAGCTTTAACTTCCTGATTGATGTCTTGAGATGTTGCTTCTATATATACACATAATTTTCCATCCTCATGATGCCATCTATTTTGTGAAGTGCACCAGTCCCTCCTGCAGCAAAGCACCCACACAACATGATGCTGTCACCCCCGTGCTTCACGGTTGGGATGGTGTTCTTCGGTTTGCAAGCCTCCCCCTTTCGCCTCCAAACATAACGATGGTCATTATGGCCAAACAGTTCTATTTTTGTTTCATCAGACCAGAGGACATTTCTCCAGAAAGTACGATCTTTGTCCCCATGTGCAGTTGCAAAATGTAGTCTGGCTTTTTTATGGTGGTTTTGGAGCAGTGGCTTCTTCCTTGCTAAGCAGCCTTTCAGGTTATGTCGATATATGATACGTTTTACTGTGGATATAGATACTTTTGTACCTGTTCCTCCAGCATCTTCAGCAAGGTCCTTTGCTGTTGTTCTGGGATTGATTTGCACTTTTCACACCGAAGTATGTTCATCTCTAGGAGACAGAACGCGTCTCCTTCCTGAGCGGTATGACGGCTGCGTGGTCCTATGATGTTTATACGTGCGTACTATTGTTTGTACAGATGAACGTGGTACCTTCAGGTGTTTGGAAATTTCTCCCAAGGATGAACCAGACTTGTGGAAGTCCACAATTTTTTTCTGAGGTCTTGGCTGATTTTCCCATGATGTCAAGCAAAGAGGCACTGAATTTGAAGGTAGGCCTTGAAATTCATCCACAGGTACACCTCCAATTGACTCAAATGATGTCAATTAGCCTATCAAAAGCTTCTAAAGCCATGACATCATTTCCTGGAATTTTCCAAGCTGTTTAAAGGCACAGTCAACTTGTAAACAATTGTTGGAAAAATGACTTGTGTCATGCACAAAGTAGTTGTCCCAACCGACTTGCCAAAACTATAGTTTGTTAACAAGAAATTTGTGGAGTTTTAATGACTCCAACCTAAGTCTATGTAAACTTCTGACTTCAACTGTATTTCTCTTTCTCACCCTCTATCTGTGTATTTCTCTTTCTCACCCTCTATCTGTGTATTTCTCTTTCTCACCCTCTATCTGTGTATTTCTCTTTCTCACCCTCTATCTGTGTATTTCTCTTTCTCACCCTCTATCTGTGTATTTCTCTTTCTCACCCTCTATCTGTGTATTTCTCTTTCTCACCCTCTATCTGTGTATTTCTCTTTCTCACCCTCTATCTGTGTATTTCTCTTTCTCACCCTCTATCTGTGTATTTCTCTTTCTCACCCTCTATCTGTGTATTTCTCTCTATCCCTCTTTCTCTCAATCACTCTCTGTCTTTTTCTCTCTGTATTTCTCCCTCTCAGTCTCTCACATATATGAAGGGAGTGGACAGGTTTCCACCATATTGCATTCACCTGTCAGATTTTGTCAGATCAGAGGTCATGAGGGGGAAGAGTGCTACAGTAAATGTCCTTATCCTCAACTCATCATTGTCTTTCAAGTGAGGACATAGAAAGACAACTCACAGATGAGATGTAGCTTCATCATTTCCTAATTGTGACAGTTGAAAATAGGCCATTACAGGAGGTAGCAATACATCAATCAGCATCACTTCCAGGTTACAGTCTTCCAATAAAAATATATATGTGCCAAATTAGAGACAGACAGCAAAAACAAATAGGTGTGTAATGTGTTTCTATCATAACCAGAACATATTAAAATGATCCCCTCCCAACAGTAACAAGACATGGGAATATTCCCACATCTTTTGATTAGTCTCTTGTGTACAAGACAAACACTTGTTCATAAAATCCCAACAGATAAACCTCAGAGGATAAAAAGGCTTGAATAGCAGTGACATACAGGCCAAGGCCATCCCTTAACAGCGATCAGGTGATGACTGATGACCAGCAGCGCACACTGTACTGTAGTGCCATGTACCTGAACTGTTGGCAATTGTAACATGCAGGCAGCGCAGACTCAGGCCACCATATGTCATCAACATATAAGCGGCGGGGGCGACACTGCACAGCACCGAAGGCAGCAGCGCGCCGGTACAAGCCGCAGGAGCATATCGTTCAATTTATAATGGATGGATGCTTTAAAAATAAAGGATTCAGTATAGGCTAAACCATTCGATAAAAAAAAATAATAGGCCTACATATTAATTAAGATATACTGATTAGAGACAGGATCCGTAGACTACTCATTTGCATTGATTAGATGTGTATTATGCATCAATAATCTTACAGTGCCAAACTGAGTCAAACAATTCATCTCTACATGAATTAACAGGTACTGCGAATTAAGGCGACATGTTGCATGTTGAATATTCTCGGATATTTCAAATAACATAGCCTATTGCATATCCCTGTTAGGCTACATTGTTTCAGTGAGTTTTTCTTGTCTAGGCTATGGCTCAAATTCTGAAGCAATATTTTACATTAGGCTATAGGCCTAATCTAAATGGGCATAAATAGGGACAGGCATTGGACCGGCACGAGCCTATCCAACCTGTGTAGCTTAATGATTGCACCCGTGTGTGGCATTCTGTAGAGCAGACTGTGAAATCAGCATGGTAATTCATTATTGAAGACGTGTCCCATCATACCACCATCCCGATGATGCGCATAGTCTGTTTAATCCTTCCCCCCAATAAATGTAACAACCTAATCACAATTTTCTCACCTTTCATCTTCTCCGGAACAAGCACGCCCTGTTTTCATCCAATAAAGCCCTTATCGGATAATAATCGGCTATTAACCTAACATCTCAATATGCAGGAAAGCCAACAGACACCCTCACGAGCATCTCACCAAAAACTGCAGAATTTAACCCGTCACGCACCAAGGCGGCGAATTTATTTGAAGAATCTCATCACATCCACCACATGTAAAAAATAAATAAAAAATGTATCCCCTTAGCTCACTCACCTTTAAATTCACACTACCTCCTCCGTATTGACAGAGTAGGCAACGTTATAACGTGTTTGTAGGAGGAGAAATATGTAGCCTAGCCTATTGATGCATGTATTTCTCTCCGTTCTTGGTGTCACCCTCCTCTCAATCGCGCCCCCCAATAGCAGCACTTGACGACTGGGGCTGAACATTTGGAAGATGCTCAGAATATGTCGGCTTTTGCTCTCGGTCGGAGCCGCTCGACTATTCTCGGTAAACACCGGATTCGATTGCCCCAAGCAAGGCAACGATTTCCTTGTTGTTTGTCTTTTTAACTGAGGTGGTTTATTTTCCTTATAATAAAACATAATAGCTGTATTGTGTATAGGCTATTCAGCCGAGACGTAGAAGTGAAGGCTGAGTCTAAGGATTTAGTTCAACCTCAATCGAGTATATCTATGATGTATTAAAACATCTCAAAGCCCAGACTATGCCAGAACGAAAGGACACAACACATAACATTCGTCCATTGACCGCCATTAATTGACCTAAAAACACACTTAATGAAATGGTAGCCAAAACATTATAAAACATCGAAACATATGCCATAAGAAATTTCCACCCCACAAAAATACAATTGAACTAATCACTCAGAAGTTCAGTATGAAAAAGGTTTATTGGTCGGTAAATAAAGACACATTTAACTCCTACATACAAAGATGTAGATGGACGAGCAGCATTAAAACAATCAGTTCAGTCCTTTCTCTAAGATTGAAGAAATGTCCCTTCAGCAATCACAGCTAGTGAAGACCTGGTATATTCAACATTACCCTCGCGCAATAGACACACACATATATAGGTTGTCTTTATACAAAGGCGAGAGGATGGCTATAAATCAGGATACAGTTGAAGTCGGAAGTTTACATACACTTAGGTTGGAGTCATTAAAACTTGTTTTTCAACCACTCCACAAATCTCATTAACAAACTATCGTTTTGGCAAGTCGGTTAGGACATCTACTTTGTTCATGACACAAGTCATTTTCCCAACAATTGTTTACAGACAGATTATTTAACTTATAATTGACTGTATCACAATTCTAGTGGGTCAGAAGTTTACAGACACTAAGTTGACTGTGCCTTTAAACAGCTTGGAAAATTCCAGAAAATGATGTCATGGCTTTAGAAGCTACTGATAGGCTAATTGACATCATTTGAGTCAATTGGAGGTGTACCTGTGGATGTATTTCAAGGCCGACCTTCAAACTCAGTGCCTCTTTGCAAGACATCATGGGAAAACCAAGAGAGATCAGCCAAGACCTCAGAAAAAAAATTGTAGACCTCCACAAGTCTGGTTCATCCTTGGGAGAAATTTCCAAACACCTGAAGGTACCACGTTCATCTGTATAAACAATAGTACGCAAGTATAAACACCATGGGACCACGCAGCCGTCATACCGCTCAGGAAGGAGACGCGTTCTGTCTCCTAGAGATGAACGTACTTTGGTGCGAAAAGTGCAAATCAATCCCAGAACAACAGCAAAGGACCCTGCTGGAGGAAACAGGTACAAAAGTATCTATATCCACAGTAAAACAAGTCCTATATCGACATAACCTGAAAGGCAGCTCAGCAAGGAAGAAGAAATTGCTCCAAAACCGCCATAAAAAAAGCCAGGTTACAGTTTGCAACTGCACATGGGGACAAAGATCGTACTTTTTGGAGAAATGTCCTCTGGTCTGATGAAACAAAAATAGAACTGCTTGGCCATAATGACCATTGTCATGTTTGTAGGAATAATGGGGAGGCTTGCAAGCCGAAGAACACCATCCCAACCGTGAAGCACGGGGGTGACAGCATCATGTTGTGTGGGTGCTTTCTGCAGGAGGGACTGGTGCACTTCACAAAATAGATGGCATCATGAGGATGGAAAGTTATGTGGATATATTGAAGCAACATCTCAAGACATCAGGAAGTTAAAGCTTGGTCACAAATGGGTTTTCCAAATGGACAATGACCCCAAGCATACTTCCAAAGTTGTGGCAAAATGGCTCAAGGACAACAAAGTCAAGGTATTGAAGTGACCATCACAAAGCCCTGACCTCAATCCCATAGAATATTTGTGGGCAGAACTGAAAAAGCGTGTGCGAGAAAGGAGGCCTACAAATCTGACTCAGTTATACACCAGCTCTGTCAGGAGGAATGGGCCAGGGGAGGCTAGTGGAAGGCTACCTGGGAACGTTTGACCCAAGTTAAACAATTTAAAGGCAATGCTACCAAATACTAATTGAGTACATGTAAACTTCTGACCCACTGGGAATGTGATGAAAGAACTAAAAGCTGAAATAAATCACTCTACTTTTATTCTGACATTTCACATTCTTAAAATAAAGTGGTGATCGTAACTGACCTAAGACAGGGAATTTTTACTGGGATTAAATGTCAGGAATTGTGAAAAACTGAGTTTAAATGTATTTGGCTAAGGTGTATATAAACTTCCGACTTCAACTGTAGATGAAGGATCAGGAGAGGGAGGGAAGAGACAGATAAAATAAATATGACTGGGATAGGCAGTAAATTATCTCATGTATTGCTGTCTCTTCTCTCTGTTACCTCATATTTACATTTTTTTTTATAAACAAATCTATTCAGAGCATTTCTCTGCATGTATTCTCTACCCTCGAACATAGGAATAGATTTCCATATCTTGGGTTTGTTTGTCTTCGTATCTGAGTGAATACATTCTCAACTATCTTGTCTAGTTGGTCAAACAGGTGGATGTCTCCTCTCACCAGCCTTTTACATTGGCGTCCCAAATAGCACTCTATTCCCTACATAGTGCAGGGCTCTTGTCAAAAGTAGGCAATAGGGTCCCATTTGGGATGCTGCCACTGTCTCTTGTACATCCGAATCCTCATTCTCCCCTCTCTCAGGTGTCTAATGGTCTCCAGCCCCTCCATGGTAGTAGTACTGTAGTTACCACTCCTCTGAGGCCTGGTCCTGCTACTGTTCTCTATACAGGTGGAGGTGGGTGCTGCATGCTATCACACACGCCATCACACACACACACACACACACACACACACACACACACACACACACACACACACACACACACACACACACACACACACACACACACACACACACACACACACACACACACACACACACACACACACACACACACACACACACGGGTGTCGTCTGTCTGCGGTCTTCTCTGGAACTGGAATGCCTTCTTCTCCCTGGCCCTGTAGACAGGGTCATATTCACCTATCGGAAGAAAACAGACTAAAACAGGGAGGGTTTACCTGAACTTGTCCAACACTAGTTTTTGTTTTCTGTTGCATAATGTTTTGCTACAGTATGCACTAATGAATACCACCCAGGTGAGTTTGGTCTTTGTTACATTCTCTTCCTGCCCCTGGCCTGGCCTTTGGCTCCTGGCTGGGCCCTGGGTTTGGGGGCTGAGAGGACATGGGTTACCAGGTCCACTCTCTGCTGTAATATACCAGTTAGCAGGAACTCAGCACTGAGGATGGGGAGAGAAGCAGAGAGAGCAGGAGCACAGAGAGACCAGTCCTCCCCACACGATATCACTAGGGTCCGGGCCTGGGCCTTCTGAGTAGAGGGCATCTTAGAGAGGAAGCGAGCTCCGCTACAGACGATGATGTCCTTCATCTGGGCTGGCTCTGGCAACACTGACCTGGTCACATGGACCTCATAACCCTGAGAGAGGAGAGGGCATGCTCTTATTTGGAGTTTCATTTTCCCTTTTAAATGTACAAATCAGTGTCATCACTAGGGCCAGTTTGATAAACAGGAAGTAAAAAGGAAAGAATAAGATAATAGCCTGCTTGCTGCTCAGTCAGAACTGAGCTTATGGGAGAGCTGCCCATTAAACACAACCACAACATTAACAGTTAATGCAGCTTGCCTGCCCTGCCTTCTCCAAAAGACCATCTGAGAAGTCTAGTCTTTATATTTAATACATTTGAAAACATTTCTAAAAACCGGTTTTGTTTTGTCATTATAGCGTATCGTGTGTTGATGTAATTATTATTATAATTTTTGAAAATCTTTTAGAACAAGGCTGTAACGTAACAAAATGTGGAAAAAGTCAAGAGGTCCGAATACACTATGTACATATCTACCTCAAATACCTCGTACCCCTGCACATCCACTAGGTACTGGTAGTCCTTGTATAAAGACAAGTTATCATATTCATTATGTATCTATTATTACATGGTTAACTTTTCTATATGTTCTTTCTCTCTGCTTTATTGGGAAGGGCCCGTGAGTAAGCATTTCAGTAGTCCACACCTGTTGTTTAGGATATACAGAAACCCATATTCTCAGGACATGGCTTTAGTGTGTCTTGTGTTTTCAACAGTGTATGGTGTGTAGTCGTAGATAAAAGGAGGCCATTGGGGAGTGTGGATTGTTCACAGTATGCAGAATAAGTTCTGGGGGCCTGTGAGTCATTATTTGCCTAGCGCCTGCACTCTCCTAGGGGTGTGTGTGTTGAATAAACATGGATGGGAGACACAAAGATAAAAGCAAAGCGGGGAGCACACACACACACACACACACACACACACGAGTTGGGACATTAACACACAAACATAAAGGGATGAATTGGACAGATGGATGGAGGAGAGGGTGTGTGTGTACCTGTAGTAGAGGTTGGGTGCTGGCGGTCCTCAGTGATTCCTCCAGACAGAAGCTGAACTTGTTCTCCTGCTCCCTGTCCTTCACCAGGTACCTGTCAGTAGGTAGGAAACTACCCACCTTACCACACTGAGAGAGAGTGTGTGTGAGGGGGAAAGAGGCAGTGTGTGTCAGAGAGAGAGAGGGGAGGTGTGTGAGGGGGAAAGAGGCAGTGTGCGTCGGAGAGAGAGAGGGGAGGTGTGTGAGGGGGAAAGAGGCAGTGTGTGTCAGAGAGAGAGAGGGGAGGTGTGTGAGGGGGAAAGAGGCAGTGTGTGTCAGAGAGAGAGAGGGGAGGTGTGTGAGGGGGAAAGAGGCAGTGTGTGTCAGAGAGAGAGAGGGGAGGTGTGTGAGGGGGAGAGGCAGTGTGTGTCAGAGAGAGAGAGGGGAGGTGTGTGAGGGGGAAAGAGGCAGTGCGTGTCGGAGAGAGAGAGGGGGAGGTGTGTGAGGGGGAAAGAGGCAGTGTGTGTCAGAGAGAGGGAGGGAGGTGTGTGAGGGGGAAAGAGGCAGTGTGCGTCAGAGAGAGAGAGGGGCAGTGTGTGTGAGGGGAAAAGAGGCAGTGTGCGTCAGAGAGAGAGAGGGGAGGTGTGTGAGGGGGAAAGAGGCAGTGTGTGTCAGAGAGAGAGAGGCAGGTGTGTGGAGGAAAGAGGCAGTGTGCGTCAGAGAGAGAGAGGGGGTGTGTGAGGGGGAAAGAGGCAGTGTGCGTCGGAGAGAGAGGGGAGGTGTGTGAGGGGAAAAGAGGCAGTGTGTGTCGGAGAGAGAGAGAGGAGGTGTGTGAGGGGGAAAGAGGCAGTGTGTGTCAGAGAGAGAGAGGGGAGGTGTGTGAGGGGGAAAGAGGCAGTGTGCGTCAGAGAGAGAGAGGGGAGGTGTGTGAGGGGAGAAAGAGGCAGTGTGCGTCGGAGAGAGAGGGGAGGTGTGTGAGGGGAAAAGAGGCAGTGTGTGTCGGAGGTGTGTGGGGGGAAAGAGGCAGTGTGTGTCGGAGGTGTGTGAGGGGGAAAGAGGCAGTGTGCGTCGGAGAGAGAGAGGGGGGTGTGTGTGCGTCGGAGGGGGAAAGAGGCAGTGTGTGTCGGAGGTGTGAGGGGGAAAGAGGCAGTGTGTGTCGGAGGTGTGTGAGGGGGAAAGAGGCAGTGTGCGTCAGAGAGAGAGAGGGAGGTGTGTGAGGGGAAAGAGGCAGTGTGTGTCGGAGAGAGAGAGGGAGGTGTGTGAGGGGGAAAGAGGCAGTGTGTGTCGGAGAGAGAGAGGGGAGGTGTGTGAGGGGGAAAGAGGCAGTGTGTGTCGGAGAGAGAGAGGGGAGGTGTGTGAGGGGAAAGAGGCAGTGTGTGTCGGAGAGAGAGAGGGGAGGTGTGTGAGGGGGAAAGAGGCAGTGTGTGTCGGAGAGAGGAGGGGAGGTGTGTGAGGGGGAAAAAGAGGCAGTGTGTGTCGGAGGTGAGAGAGAGGAGGTGTGTGAGGGGGAAAGAGGCAGTGTGTGTCAGAGAGAGAGAGGGGAGGTGTGTGAGGGGAAAGAGGCAGTGTGTGTCAGAGAGAGAGAGAGGGAGGTGTGTGAGGGGGAAAGAGGCAGTGTGTGTCGGAGGTGTGTGAGGGGGAAAGAGGCAGTGTGCGTCGGAGAGAGAGAGGGGAGGTGTGAGGGGGGAAAGAGGCAGTGTGTGTCAGAGAGAGAGAGGGGAGGTGTGTGAGGGGGAAAGAGGCAGTGTGTGTCGGAGGTGTGTGAGGGGGAAAGAGGCAGTGTGCGTCGGAGAGAGAGAGGGGAGGTGTGAGAGGGGAAAAGAGGCAGTGTGTGTCGGAGAGAGAGGCAGAGAGAGGTGTGAGGGGGAAAGAGGCAGTGTGTGTCGGAGGTGTGTGAGGGGGAAAGAGGCAGTGTGCGGTCGGAGAGAGAGAGGGGAGGTGTGTGAGGGGGAGAGGCAGTGTGTGTCAGAGAGAGAGAGGGGAAAGAGGTGTGGTGAGGGGGAAAGAGGCAGTGTGTGTCGGAGGTGTGTGAGGGGGAGAGGCAGTGTGCGTCAGAGAGAGAGAGGGGAGGTGTGTGAGGGGGAAAGAGGCAGTGTGTGTCGGAGAGAGAGAGAGGAGGTGTGAGGGGGAAAGAGGCAGTGTGTGTCGGAGAGAGAGAGGGGAGGTGTGTGAGGGGGAAAGAGGCAGTGTGCGTCGGAGAGAGAGAGGGGAGGTGTGTGAGGGGGAAAGAGGCAGTGTGCGTCGGAGGTGTGTGAGGGGGAAAGAGGCAGTGTGTGTCGGAGAGAGAGAGGGGAGGTGTGAGGGGGAAAGAGGCAGTGTGCGTCGGAGAGAGAGAGGAGAGGCAGTGTGTGTGAGGGGGAAAGAGGCAGTGTGCGTCGGAGAGAGAGAGGGGTGGTGTGTGAGGGGGAAAGAGGCAGTGTGCGTCGGAGGTGTGTAAGGGGGAAAGAGGCAGTGTGTGTCGGAGGTGTGTGAGGGGGAAAGAGGCAGTGTGCGTCAGAGAGAGAGAGGGGAGGTGTGTGAGGGGGAAAGAGGCAGTGTGTGTCGGAGGTGTGTGAGGGGGAAAGAGGCAGTGTGTGTCGGAGGTGTGTGAGGGGGAAAGAGGCAGTGTGCGTTGGAGGTGTGTGAGGGGGAAAGAGGCAGTGTGCGTCGGAGAGAGAGAGGGGAGGTGTGTGAGGGGGAAAGAGGCAGTGTGTGTCGGAGAGAGAGAGGGGAGGTGTGTGAGGGGGAAAGAGGCAGTGTGCGTCGGAGAGAGAGAGGGGAGGTGTGTGAGGGGGAAAGAGGCAGTGTGCGTCGGAGGTGTGTGGGGGGGAAAGAGGCAGTGTGTGTCGGAGGTGTGTGAGGGGGAAAGAGGCAGTGTGTGTCGGAGGTGTGTGAGGGGGAAAGAGGCAGTGTGAGGCAGTGTGCGTCGGAGAGAGAGAGGGGGTGTGAGGTGTGTGAGGGGGAAAGAGGCAGTGTGTGTCGGAGAGAGAGAGGGAGGTGTGTGAGGGGGAAAGAGGCAGTGTGCGTCGGAGAGAGAGAGGGGAGGTGTGTGAGGGGGAAAGAGGCAGTGTGCGTCGGAGAGAGAGAGGGGAGGTGTGTGAGGGGGAAAGAGGCAGTGTGTGTCGGAGGTGTATGAGGGGGAAAGAGGCAGTGTGCGTCGGAGAGAGAGAGGGGAGGTGTGTGAAGGGGAAAGAGGCAGTGTGCGTCGGAGGTGTGTGAGGGGGAGAGGCAGTGTGCGTCGGAGAGAGAGAGGGAGGGGGAAAGTGTGTGAGGGGAAAGAGGCAGTGTGTGTGTCGGAGAGAGAGAGAGGAGGTGTGTGAGGGGGAAAGAGGCAGTGTGTGTCGGAGAGAGAGAGAGGAGGTGTGTGAGGGGGAAAGAGGCAGTGTGTGTCGGAGAGAGAGAGAGGAGGTGTGTGAGGGGAAAGAGGCAGTGTGTGTCGGAGAGAGAGAGAGGAGGTGTGTGAGGGGAGAGGCAGTGTGCGTCGGAGAGAGAGAGGGGAGGTGTGTGAGGGGGAAAGAGGCAGTGTGCGTCGGAGGTGTGTGAGGGGAAAGAGGCAGTGTGTGTCGGAGAGAGAGAGGGAGGTGTGTGAGGGGGAAAGAGGCAGTGTGTGTCGGAGAGAGAGAGGGGAGGTGTGTGAGGGGGAAAGAGGCAGTGTGCGTCGGAGGTGTGTGGGGGTGTGAAAAGAGGCAGTGTGTGTCGGAGGTGTGTGAGGGGGAAAGAGGCAGTGTGTGTCGGAGGTGTGTGAGGGGGAAAGAGGCAGGCAGTGTGTGTCGGAGGTGTGAGGGGGAAAGAGGCAGTGTGTGTCGGAGTCGGAGAGAGAGGGAGGTGTGTGAGGGGGAAAGAGGCAGTGTGTGTCGGAGAGAGAGAGGGGAGGTGTGTGAGGGGGAAAGAGGCAGTGTGTGTCGGAGAGAGAGAGGGGAGGTGTGTGAGGGGAAAGAGGCAGTGTGTGTCGGAGGTGTGTGAGGGGGGCAGAAAGAGGCAGTGTGTGTCGGAGAGAGAGAGGGAGGTGTGAGGGGGGAAAGAGGCAGTGTGTGTCGGAGAGAGAGAGGGGGTGTGTGAGGGGAAAGAGGCAGTGTGTCGGAGGGGGGGGGAAAGAGGCAGTGTGTGTCGGAGGTGTGTGAGGGGGAAAGAGGCAGTGTGTGTCGGAGGTGTGTGAGGGGGAAAGAGGCAGTGTGTGTCGGAGAGAGAGAGGGGAGGTGTGTGAGGGGAAAGAGGCAGTGTGTGTCGGAGAGAGAGAGAGAGAGGTGTGTGAGGGGAAAAGAGGCAGTGTGTGTCAGAGAGAGAGAGAGAGAGGTGTGTGAGGGGGAAAGAGGCAGTGTGTGTCGGAGAGAGAGAGAGAGGTGTGTGAGGGGAAAAGAGGCAGTGTGTGTCGGAGACAGAGAGAGAGAGGTGTGTGAAGGGAAAAGAGGCAGTGTGTGTCGGAGAGAGAGAGAGAGAGTGTGTGAGGGGAAAAGAGGCAGTGTGTGTCGGAGAGAGAGAGGTGTGTGAGGGGAAAGAGGCAGTGTGTGTCGGAGAGAGAGAGAGAGAGAGTGTGTGAGGGGAAAAGAGGCAGTGTGTGTCGGAGAGAGAGAGAGAGAGGTGTGTGAGGGGAAAAGAGGCAGTGTGTGTTAGAGAGAGAGAGAGAGAGGTGTGTGAGGGGAAAAGAGGCAGTGTGTGTCGGAGAGAGAGAGGAGGTGTGAGGTGTTGGGAGGGGAAAAGAGGTAGTGTGTGTCGGAGAGAGAGAGGAGGTGTGAGGTGTTGGGAGGGGAAAAGAGGTAGTGTGTGTCGGAGAGAGAGTGAAATAGAAAGTACAGTGAACAAAAAAATAGGCTCTGACTCCAACCACCCCATTACACATAACAGCGATGTGCATTCTATTTTTACAATCTTCACTTCCTGGTGGGGGGGGCAGGGACCAACCTTATCCAGCCAATCGGTGGTGACGACGGGCACGCCACGGGCCACAGCACACAGGAACTTGACGGTGCGTCGGATCCTGTTAGTCACCAGGTGGGTCATGTCGGCCACGCCCTTCGCCAGGCTGCCCCCCAGACGAGACACCACCTTTCCCCCCTCCTCATCCACCACTCCTGTAAACAACACCTGAGAGGAGGGGGAGGTCAAAGGACAAAAGGAGGGACAGAATGAGGGAGAGAGTAAAGAGGAAGGGAGGGCTTTCAAAACCCACATACATGACTGTGCAGAGAAATTAAATGCTCTAACACAGAGACACTAAACACACGTCCATTAGCTTACCTTATAGGACTGCGTGGAGGCCCTAGCTCGGCCCAGTGTCCCAGGCGAGGAGAGAGAGGACAGGGGAGAGGCAGAGGAGGAGCGAGGGGTCTTGGCAAACGGTGATGATTCCACAGGGGCCCTACGCTTACCTCTGCCCTTACCTGTAGGGGTCTGGGGCACCTGAACCAGCGAGGGGTAGGGGGTGGAAGAGAGAAAGGGGGAAGAGCGGGAGCGGGAGGAGAGGAAGCAAAGAGAGGGGGAAGAGAGGAAGAAAGAGAGAGACAGAGTATCATTATTCAGTAATACTGGGTGTATACAAACTGACAGTTATGCACATTGAACCACTTAATTCATTACTAGGGCTGTTATGCAAAGATGGCCCGTGTACTCCCATGGCTGAGGGAGAGAGAGATGTCAGTGTACTCCCATGGCTGAGGGAGAGAGAGATGTCAGTGTACTCCAATGGCTGAGGGAGAGAGAGATGTCAGTGTACTCCAATGGCTGAGGGAGAGAGAGATGTCAGTGTACTCCCATGGCTGAGGGAGAGAGAGATGTCAGTATACTTCCATGGCTGAGGGAGAGAGAGATGTCAGTGTACTCCCATGGCTGAGGGAGAGAGTCAGTGTCAGTGTACTCCCATGGCTGAGGGAGAGAGAGATGTCAGTGTACTTCCATGGCTGAGGGAGAGAGAGATGTCAGTGTACTCCCATGGCTGAGGGAGAGAGAGATGTCAGTGTACTCCAATGGCTGAGGGAGAGAGAGATGTCAGTGTACTCCAATGGCTGAGGGAGAGAGAGATGTCAGTGTACTCCAATGGCTGAGGGAGAGAGAGATGTCAGTGTACTCCAATGGCTGAGGGAGAGAGAGATGTCAGTGTACTCCAATGGCTGAGGGAGAGAGAGATGGAGCAGATGGAGAGAGAACATTACCACAGAATTAGAGTCCAAAACAGATTCCTCTTCTTTCTTTATCTGAACCGTCGACTGCCTGCCTCGGACTTTCCTCTGCACAGTACCAGCCTCTTCCTCTTCCATCTTCTCACTCTGTCCCTCCATACTCTTCTCCTCCTCTGCTATCTTTTTCACCTGTGCAGTGGAGGTTCTGCCTCTCTTTGCTGGAGTAGATGCAGGTTTCTCCTCTTTCTCTCCTTCCTCTGCTGCCCTGCGTCTCCTTCCCCTCTGAACCGTAGCTTTCCCCCGGGGAACCTTGAACTCACTACTCTCCTCCTCCTCCTCTTCCAGCCCCCTCTTCCTCCCTTTCCCTCTCCCACCTGTTTTAGACCCCACTCCCTCTTCCCTCTGAGTTTCCCCTCCTGCTGTTGTAGTGGTGGATTCAGGTGTGTTGTCTTTCTGGCCGCCTCGGCCCCGGCCTCTTCCATTCCCTCTAGGAGTGGGGGAGTCCTCGGTTACCTGGGCTGGAGTGGTTTCTTCATCTGCTACTACAGGGTCTGGCTCATTGGTTTTGTCTGTTTTCTTCTGCCCTCTAGTGGTACCACCAGCCTCCTGAGAATCAGCCTTCTCATTAATCTCAGGGTGTGGACCATAATCCTCTACTTTCTGGCTTCTCCTGCCTCTGGCTGTGGGCTTGAGGGCTGGAGGCTTCTCACTCTGCCTGTTACTGGGAGAGACAGACTCTGTTCCAGTCTTCCTCCTCCCTCCTCCCCTCCCTTTGCTCTGAGAGCTCACGCTAGCCGCGATACCGGTGGAGACCTCTGAGTTGAGGGAGCTGTGGGAGTTGGTGGAGCTGGAGCGAGAGCGGGTTCTCCTGGCAACAAACTGTTCGCTGGAGAGAATGTCCTGCACTGTGACCTCCACAGCAGCAGGGGGAGCCACAACCGTCCCGACCAACGTCCGTCTCCTGGTGCTGTTGCGGATGGGGTTGTCTGGACCAGGGGCAGACTCTGTGGTACTGGTGGTCTTCCTCCCCCCTCTCCCTCTGCTCCCCTGGGTACCTATATTGGAGGTGGATCTCTCAGAGCTGACAGAGTTGGAGCGAGACCTAGTTATACTTTCTGGGACTGGTTCTGGTTGGCTGGACAGAATATCAGGTTCAGGTTGTGGTTCAGTTGTGGGTGGAACCATGACGGTTCTCCTGGTGATTGCTCTGCGACCTCTAGTGGATGTTTTTGGCTCATTTTCGTTGTCTTTCTGTGTTTGTTTTTCTCCTTGTTCCTTCGCTTGTCGTTCTTTAATCTCCTTATCTTTCTCCTCGGCTTCCCTCTTTTCTCTTTCCCTCTCCAGTTTTTCTTTCAGGTTTCTCTCCTTTATTTCCCTGTCTAATCGCTCCTTCTCTTCCTTGTTCTTCTCCAGTCTTTTCCTCTCTTCTCTTTCTTTCCTCTCTATTCTCTCTTTTTCTTCTCTCTCTAATCTCTCCTTTTCTCGCTCCAGTCTTTCTTGCTCTTCTCGTTCCTTCCTTTCCCTCTCAAGCCGCTCTCTTTCCTCCTGTTCTCTTTTCTCTCTCTCCATCCTTTCTATTTCTTCTCTTTTCTCTCTCTCCATCCTTTCTATTTCTTCTCTTTTCTCCATCCTTTCTATTTCTTCTCTTTTCTCTCTCTCCATCCTTTCTATTTCTTCTCTTTTCTCTCTCTCCATCCTTTCTATTTCTTCTCTTTTCTCTCTCTCCATCCTTTCGGGTTCTTCTCTTTTCTCTCTCTCCATCCTTTCGGTTTCTTCTCTTTTCTCTCTCTCCATCCTTTCTATTTCTTCTCTTTTCTCTCTCTCCATCCTTTCTATTTCTTCTCTTTTCTCTCTCTCCATCCTTTCGGGTTCTTCTCTTTTCTCCCTCTCCATCCTTTCGGTTTCTTCTCTTTCCACTCTCTCCCTCTCTAATCTCTCATCTTGTTCTTTAAGTTCCTGTTCCATCCTCTCTCTGTCCTGTTGTTCCTTCATAACCCTTTCTGATTCTACTTTTTCCTTCTCAGCCTGTTCTTGTCTTTGATTCTCTATTCCCTCTTCCTCCTCTCTCTGTTCCCTCTCAAGTCTTTCTTCTTCTTCTCCCCCTTTCTGTTGTTTCACACTCTTTCTTCCTCTTCTCCCTTGCTCAATCACCTCCACCTCTTCTTCTTTCTCACTCTCTCCTTCCTCAGACAGCACCTTCCCTCTCCTCCCTCTGCCTCCTGCGGTGTTTACAGCCTTCCCCTTCCCTCTTGTCTGTGTCTTTGGAGGCTCAGCGCTCTCCTCTTCTTCCTCTCCTCCTCTAGCTCCTCTTCTACCTCTACTGCTGACACGGCTTGTCCCAGCCTCCGACTCTTTCCCTCGCTCTCTCTGAGCCCGTCCTTTATCTTTGGTGTCCTCCTCCTCCTCTTCCTCAGTGTCACAAGTACCCATAGGCTGAGTTTCAGCGGTGGAGATGTGGGAGCTGGTGAGGAACTCACTAGGTTGTGTCTCCTCCTCTTCTACTCTCCCTCTCTGGGACCTTCCCCTCCTTCTGGATGATGGAGGTTTGAGTTCTTCCTTCTCATTGTCATCATCCTCAGCAGCAGCAGCAGTAAACATGGGCTGGGTTTCAGCAGGGGAGAGGTAGGAGCAGACAGTCTGTGTCTCTTCCTCGTCTACTGTCTGTTCTTGGGACTGTCCTCTTCCTCTGGGTGAGTCTGGTTTGGCTTCTTCCTCATCATCACTCATCATCATGTCCAGAGTTTGAGCTGTGGAGAGGTATTGGTTGATCAGCATGTCACCAGTCTGGGTCTCCTGCTCCTCTTCCCCTCTCTCCCCCACTCCTCCAGATCCCCCTCTCCTTACTGGGGTTGAGGGCATGGCCCCAACCAAACCTTCCTCCTCTTCCTCATAGACAGACATGGGCAGGGTTTCAGTCGTAGCAACATTAGACGTGGCGGGGGTCTCCTCTTCATCTTCCTCCTCTGTGTCACTGCAAGGCTGGGCAGCATAAGCCTGTGTTGCCACGAGGACAAAGTCCCCCTGCCTGTTCCTCCCGAACACCGCAGACCTCTGGCCCAGGCCAGGCTCCTCACTCCCCCCTCCAGATGCATAGGTCTGGGTGGCCTCCAGGTCAGAATCCCTATCTGGGGAGCTGAAAGCCTGGGGGCTCTCTGAGGCCTGGTCCCTGGCCTGGAGGCTGAGGTCCCTGCTGTCTGATAGACCCAGCTGGAAGGAGCCTCGGCTGGGCTGCTCCTCCCGGTCCTCCCCCAAGGAAGGCTCCAGACCGTAGGGCTGCGTAGAATCCAGGGTTGGTTCCACTGGAAGGCTGCTCTGATGGCCCTGGTTCTGGGCCTCCAACACAAATGACTGGGTCTCGGCCACCACAAAGTCATCGTCCTCCTGGCTGTCTGATGCAGAGCAGGACAATGCTGCTGTAGGCCTCAGCACAGGAGGGAGAGCTGGGTCTGAGGAGGAAAGATAGAGAGACAGGTTACAAATGAACACGGCAGTTTCCACTGGAAATGTATAATCTCTTGTCAAAGTCTATGCCTGTGTCCCAAATGGCACCCTATTCCCGTTATAGTGCAGCACTTTTGACCAGAGCCATATGGACCCTGGTCAAAGGCCGTACATTACATAGGATTCAGGGTGTGATTTATGCAAACCATACAATCAATGACTTACGTCTGAAGGAGTCAGAGGGACTGAAGAAGGCCTGAGTCTCCATCTCCTCCTGTACTGACGATGCCAAAGGGGTGGAGCACTTCTGATGAGGGCCAGGAGAACCCACCAGGGGGAGCAGCCCGGGGCCAACTGCCCCCTCTCTGAGCCGACATGCAGTCTGTCCCTGGCCTGCCTCCCCTGGTCCATCCTCCTCCGTATCACTGTCCACCCTGAAGTCACTGGGCTCACTGAGGTCCGACTCCGGGACCATCCCTGCTGGGGGCCGACACCGGGGGGGATTGGGCTCCAACCTCTCCTCCTCAGCATCTGTGTCAGCATCAGAGTCCTGAGACCTGAGATCAATTGTCGTTGTTGTGGGTGATGGAAGCACGGCCAGTCGAGACGCTAACCCCGCGTCTTCCATTACCGTGGCAACATTAGGAGGAGGAAGGTTCATGGTCTGTGTGGCGTCTTCCTCTAAGTCAGTGTCGCTGTCAGACCTGATCTCCAGAGGAGCAGCAGCTGCAGGTCCTACACTGGTGGGTGGATTAAGGAGCTCCGCTGTTCTGCTGCTGGCCGGAGGGGTAAACGGGCTGTCTTCTTCATCAGTATCACTGTCCAAAAGGATCTCCTGGGGACCAGCAATCCCTGTTCTGATCCCACGAGAATCTGATTCTGGAACTGTTTTGGAATGTGTGTCTGTGTCCTCCTCTTCCACATCTGTGTCTGGGTGGAATTCTACAGGCGGCACTGCAGGGGCAGGATTGTCTGGTTTCTCAGCCGGATCAGATATGAAGGAGGTAACATTGGTAGCACTGTCTGACACAACAACATCATCATCATCCACGTCTGTATCACTGTCCAGGTGGATCTCTGTTGGCTGCACCACTGGGACAGAATCTACTGGTTTCCTCTCCACATCGGCTGCAGTTAGCATTAACTTAGCGTCAACGTCCATAGTATCTCCTTCCTCCACATCAGTATCACTGTCCATGTGGATCTGGCCTGGGTCAGAGTCTGTAGTAGGAGGTTCTGTTACGGCTGGTGGCTTAACACTTTCTACAGGTGCAGACAGCCCCATCTCCTCCTCTCCCTCTACGTCTGTGTCACTGTCCATGTTAACTGTGTCCTCTGTAGACACCATTGGTGCATCTCTCTCAGCTTGACTGACCTGGTTCACCACTGACACATCCTCTTTTCCTCTTGTCCTTTTCCCAGGTTCCTTCTCTCCTAGTGCCTCTGTGCCTTCCTTCCCTTCCTCCTCTTCTTCGCTGTCGTCCACTATCACTTGTGCTCTTCTTCTCCTGGGCTGCTGTCTCGGTCCATCCATGTCGCTCTCCTCCTCACTGAAGCTCACTACTTTCTTGGATCTGCTTTTAGCAGAGGGAGTGATGGGTTTGTCATCCTCACTGTTAGACATACAAGGAAAGGTGACTTCACTTTGAATACAAACACCCACTGTATTCTAATATATATATATATATATATATATATATATATATATATATATATATATATATATATATATATATATATATATATATATATATATATATATATATATATATATAGTCTAAAATATAATTCAATACTTTTCAGTGATGATACCAGGTTACTGAAGTGTAAATGATTGGATGGATGGGAACTTTACCCCTCTGGAATGACTTTGTTTGTAGGACTGAGGAATGTAGAACAGGTGGGACTGGACACATGGGAGTCAGAATCAGAGACTAACAGAGAAAAAGAGAGAGAGGGGTGTAGAGAGAGAGGGGTAGAGAGAGAGATGGGTAGAGAGAGAACAAGAGAGAGAGAGGTGTAGAGAGAGAAAGAGGTGTAGAGAGAGAGAGAGAGGGGTAGAGAGAACGAAAGAGAGGGGTAGAGAGAACGGAAGAGAGAGAGGTAGAGAGAACGCAAGTGAGAGGTAGAGAGAACGCAAGTGAGAGGTAGAGAAAGGGAGAGGTAGAGAGAACGCAAGTGAGAGGTAGAGAGAGGGAGAGAAAGGGGAGAAATAGATATTTACAAAACACTGCAACAAAGCTAGATCAGATTACAATTAGGGAAACAAACAACATAATTTTACCAAAGTACTTTCCCCGTTTGTCTCTCCGTCCCTCTCGATCTCCGTCGGAGTCAGACTCAGATTCAGGCACCAGTGTCCTCTCAGGCTTTGTGGGGGTTTGTTCCAACGACAGGGGTATGGCCCGAGTTTTACCTTTTCCACCCAGCTCAGTCGACAATGGTGCCCCCATCTCTCCATTGACTCCTCTACCCTCAGTCGGTCTCTCAGTCTTCGATGTGCCAGTCTCTCGTCCCAGACCTTGGCCGCTAGGGCTTCCTCTGAACTGGGCCTTCCTGTCTGGCCCTGTCCTCCTTCCCCTTCCAGAGTGTGCGTTGGTCGGGTTCTGCATGTGCCCCTGTCCCCGCCTCTGGTCCACTGAGACATACTGGCAGGGGATGTCAGCTATTACCACACACTCTCCATCAGTCAGAGCGTAGCGGACGTGAGGGGTCAGTTTGGTCCGGCCCTTCCTTGTCCCATTCATGCTCCCCAGGTCCCACACTAAAGCCTCTGTCTCCATGCCGGCAACGTTGCCACGACAACGGTTGCCGCAAAACATTGAGATGGAGATGACGGTGTGTTGCTTGGATACAGAAGGTGCCACGAGGGGAAGGGAGCAGGAGTTTGGGTTTCGACCCAACACATTCTCTCCCTGGTAGAGAGGCAACTCTGAGAAAGAGGGGGAGGGGGGAGTATCAATAAAATACTGCTTTTAGCAGCAAATATAAACATGTCATAAACTAACATCACTATTTCATGAAAAACTTTGACAAACAAGTTTTTTATTTAACCAGGCAAGTCAGTTAAGAACAAATTCTCATTTACTATGAAAGTGGGTTAACTGCCTTGTTCAGGGGCAGAACAACATATTTTAACCTTCGATCCAGCAACCTTTCGGTTACTGGCCCAACACTCTAACCACTAGGCTACCTGCTGAATATCTCAAATCTTGTGTTGATGAAACAAAGTAAGAGGGAAAGCAATGCATGCAACAGAATGCCAGATATTGTACAAGTCTAGGAGTATTTGTAAAGGTTAAAAGATTATAGAAAGGTTGGGGACATAACAGGGCTCTACTCACCAGTCTCTGAGATATGTTCATTTTTTAACACCCTGAGTTTTGCCAGTGGCTCTCCTCGCTTCTCTTTTCGCATCTCTCCATCCTCCTCCTCTGACTCTTCCAATATTGAGTCATCGATCAGCTGTGTTGCCTCCATTCACCCTTCAATCTAAAATCAGCCAAAGGGACAGAAAACATGGCAGTAAAACAGTCATTAGTTTGTCAGCTAAATTGTTTTATCGGGATGCACTGGCTGGCTAACGTTAGAAGATAGTCTAGCAAGCTAAGTTAGCAGAACGTTTCTAAATTTGACTATGACTTATTCAGTAAAACAAGGCCACCAATTACCATAAAGAACACATTTTTAATGGATATTCACTTTTTCTTTAAAACACCAGACTTACTGTGCATGCATTTCGAACGACGAAAAACAAGTGCATTTCCGGTAGTATATCTGCCCGCCTTTGGTGGGCGGGTCCATAAGATTATTGGTCGAAACGGCTGTCAGTTATACTATCATTTGTGATGATTGGGTCAAAAGAACCTCGATCATCATAATTAAGGATTTGATTGGACATGAATGTTATGACTTGGGCATTTATTGGCGCTCCGGGTGACTCGAGATTTGACATAAGGACCAATGGAATGGTCTAAAATGTTCAAACTCCGCCCACCCTGGATACCCGGCCATAGAATACAAATTCGACTATTTTTACTGCGCTGGATAGACAAAGGGGCGTGTATCTCCACTGAAGCGCCTTTTCTCGTTTCGGAGCAATCCAATGAGATTTTACTTTTATTATAGGAATAGGAGTGACTCTTTCCATTATTATTCGGATAGTTTGGGATCCGGTATCATTTGCATCAGTGTTTACACAGCCATTTCCCCTCTCTAGTGTCTGTTCTCTGTTTCATTTATGAACGTGTATTATTTGAAGGCATTACTCTGGGTACACACTTCCCAACTCATTAATGTATGGTGTTTCATTTTATATTATAACAATTGAATGGGAAGAGTAAGAGCAAACCATTCTTAAATATACTTTTCTGGCTATTGCATCATTACTAATATAGGCCTATTCTATTGTGTTCATGAACATTCATAGTTTTGTTCTATTTTGAGGCAGTTTAAGCCTTATTGCTGCACTTAATCTTATCCAGATGCTAGTCTGTTGTCATAGCGGGAATAGCGCTGCTTTGGGCCTGTAATTTGTTTTCATAATGGAATAATGTGTTCATTCACATGCTGTGAGTTTAATGTTATTCCAATGATATAACTAACTTTCCTTCTCTCTGGCCCATGATGATGGTATGCATCAACAGCCTCCCTAGTGTATCGAACTTTGTGACTCAAAGCACTCACAGTACTCAACAACAAAAAACATGTCTTTCTATCTCAGATTTCACAATGTGGATGGAATGATAACTTGCAACATCTGTCAGTCAAACAGTATGTCTATTGATACAGGACAAATGAGGACAAACAAGAGATTAACATTAGTTCATTTATTCGCAGTCACAAGGGGTGTGTCTAATTTCAATAATATTTTCCATTAGATAAATAAAATGCTCAACATTGGTTTTGGGACCCCTTTAACTTTGTCTTACTTCTAAGTTACTTTGAGTTTTTTTCCCATGTGGTTTCACAGCTTCATTTGGCCCTTCAATCTTCATCTTCAAAGCTCTGTCTTTAAGGGTCATCGTCTTCAGCCTCCTCCTTGAACTCTCCCTCTTCCTCAGCGGTGGCGTCCTGGTACTGCTGGTACTCAGACACCTCAGTGAACTCCATCTCGTCCATGCCCTCTCCAGTATACCAGTGCAAGAAGGCCTTGCAGCGGAACATGGCAGTGAACTGCTCAGAGATACGCTTGAACAGCTCCTGGATGGCTGTGCTGTTGCCGATGAAGGTGACAGACATTTTTAGACCCGTGGTGGGATGTCGCAGACAGCGGTCTTCACGTTGTTGGGGATCCATTCCACGAAGTAGCTGCTGTTCTTGTTCTGGATATTAAGCATCTGCTCGTCCACCTCCTTCATGGACATTTGGCCCCGGAACACTGCAGCCACAGTAAGGTAGCGGCCTTGACGAGGGTCGCAGGCGGCCATCATGTTTTTTGCGTCGAACACCTGCTGGGTAAGCTCGGGCATGGTGAGGGCACGGTACTGCTGGCTGCCCCTGCTGGTGAGGGGGGCGAAGCCGGGCATGGTGAGGGCACGGTACTGCTGGCTGCCGCTGCTGGTGAGGGGGGGCGAAGCCGGGTACAGTGAGGGCACGGTACTGCTGGCTGCCGCTGCTGGTGAGGGGGCGAAGCCGGGTACGGTGAGGGCACGGTACTGCTGGCTGCCCCTGCTGGTGAGGGGGCGAAGCCGGGCATGGTGAGGGCACGGTACTGCTGGCTGCCCCTGCTGGTGAGGGGGGCGAAGCCGGGCATGGTGAGGGCACGGTACTGCTGGCTGCCCCTGCTGGTGAGGGGGGCGAAGCCGGGCATGGTGAGGGCACGGTACTGCTGGCTGCCCCTGCTGGTGAGGGGGGCGAAGCCGGGTACGGTGAGGGCACGGTACTGCTGGCTGCCCCTGCTGGTGAGGGGGCGAAGCCGGGCATGGTGAGGGCACGGTACTGCTGGCTGCCCCTGCTGGTGAGGGGGCGAAGCCGGGCATGGTGAGGGCACGGTACTGCTGGCTGCCCCTGCTGGTGAGGGGGTGAAGCCGGGCATGGTGAGGGCACGGTACTGCTGGCTGCCCCTGCTGGTGAGGGGGTGAAGCCGGGCATGGTGAGGGCACGGTACTGCAGGCTGTCCCTGCTGGTGAGGGGGTGAAGCCGGGCACAGTGAGGGCACGGTACTGCAGGCTGTCCCTGCTGGTGAGGGGGCGAAGCCGGGCACGGTGAGGGCACGGTACTGCAGGCTGTCCCTGCTGGTGAGGGGGGCGAAGCCGGGCACGGTGAGGGCACGGTACTGCAGGCTGTCCCTGCTGGTGAGGGGGCGAAGCCGGGCATGGTGAGGGCACGGTACTGCAGGCTGTCCCTGCTGGTGAGGGGGGCGAAGCCGGGCATGGTGAGGGCACGGTACTGCTGGCTGCCCCTGCTGGTGAGGGGGGCGAAGCCGGGCATGGTGAGGGCACGGTACTGCTGGCTGCCCCTGCTGGTGAGGGGGGCGAAGCCGGGCATGAAGAAGTGCAGACGGGGGAAGGGCACCATGTTGACGGCCAGTTTGCGGAGGTCAGCGTTGAGCTGGCCAGGGAAGCGCAGGCAGGTGATGACGCCGCTCACGGTGGCTTACACCAGGTGGTTGAGGTCACCATAGGTGGGCGTGGTCAGTTTGAGCGTGCGGAAGCAGATGTCATAGAGGGCCTCGTTGTCGATGCAGAACATTGGTTTTGGGACCCCTTTAACTTTGTCTTGCTTCTAAGTTACTTTGAGGTTTTTTCCCATGTGGTTTCACAGCTTCATTTGGCCCTTCGAATACAATCTTCATCTTCAAAGCTCTGTCTGTGTTCTCCACTAGCTGGTGAATGGAGAGGGTGGCGTTGTAGGGCTCCACTGTGTCTGATACCTGGAAAGAAACAGAGAGAGAGATTAGAGTACTTTATATTTTCTGCCTCATTAAGTACATTTGCATTGAAGCACTAGAAAAATTATTATGTACAAAGAAGAAACACTCAATATATATACCCCCTTTTTCTCCCCAATTTTGTGGTATCCAATTGTTAGTAGCTACTATCTTGTCTCATTGCTACAACTCCCATACGGGCTCGGGAGAGACGAAAGTTGAAAGTTATGCGTCCTCCGATACATAACCCAACCAAGCCGCACTGCTTCTTAACACAGCGTGCATCCAACCCGGAAGCCAGCCGCACCAATGTGTCGGAGGAAACACTGTGCACCTGGCAACCTTGGTTAGCGTGCACTGCGCCCGGCCCGCCACAGGAGTTGCTGGTGCGCAATGAGACAAGGATATCCCTACCGGCCAAACCCTCCCTAACCCGGACGACGCTATGCCAATTGTGTGTTGCCCCACGGACCTCCCGGTCGCGGCCGGTTACGACAGAGCCTGGGCGCGAACTCAGAGTCTCTGGTGGTACAGCTGGTGCTGCAGTACAGCGCCCTTAACCACTGCGCCACCCGGGAGGCTCTATATATTATTTTTACTGTAACATATTAAAAGCATTTGAACAATACACGTTTATCTGCTAAATCAGTGCACAATTGGCCGCAGCGATCTGAATTGCAAGTATGGCTGACATGACAGTACCTTCGGTGAGGGCACCACGCTGAAAGTGTTCATGATGCGGTCAGGGTACTCCTCTCTGATCTTGCTGATGAGCAGGGTGCCCATGCCCGACCCCGTGCCTCCGCCCAAGGAGTGGGTGAGCTGGAAGCCCTGCAGGCAGTCACAGTTTTCTGACTCCTTCCTCACTACGTCCAGGACAGAGTCCACCAGCTCTGCTCTCTCTGTGTAGTGGCCCTTTGCCCAGTTGTTACCAGCACCGCTCTGGCCTGAAGGAAGGGGAGAAGGGAAGAATAGGAAGGAGAAGACATTTAACTTGTATTGTATATGAAACATATAGTAATCAATAGCCCCCCCATTCTACAAGGTTCTCTTGGGTGCCCAGCTCTAACATATCTTTTTCACACTCACTAGCTGAAACATTTTCTGTTATATCCATCCCCAACCATTACCTACAAACAGGATGTATGTCCACTTACCAAACACAAAGTTGTCTGCCTGAAGATCTGTCCAAAGGGTCCGGACCTCACAGAGTCCATGGTGCCAGGCTCAAGGTCCACGAGGACAGCCCTAGGCACATATTTACCACCTCCATGAGAGACAGAGGGGAGGAGGGAAAAGACATCAGGTGAATACTGTAGGAAACCATTACTAAAACAACTCTCCACCAGCAGGGCCATATAGACTGGGTTAAATATGCTACATATTCAAATGTGGCAGAATCATGGCAATAGATTTAGGGGTGTGGTACCTGTTGCCTCGTTGTAGTAGACACTGATTCTGTCCAACTGCAGCTCGCATGAGCCGAAATGTCTGAAATCACTGTCTCTCTTGTTGTGGAGTATGATGAAAACAACAGGAAATTCTTGGCTCACTAAACCAAATGTAACCAGTGCTGTACTTGGAATAAAAGGGCAGGAGCTGTCTTTTACCAAGACGGTCCATTAGATTATGTTCACCTAAATTCACAAATTACATAATGCTGTAGAGACCTGATTATTCACTGTTATTCATTCTTATTTTTGATGACTTCTCCATTAACCAAACGTTCATGACTATTATTATAGCCTACATTATTGACACTGGAAGGCTGCTGTGTCTGATCCCATGTAGGCATACCATTTCCTGCTGTTGTGCCCATCTCCTGCTATTGTGCCCTTGATCAAGGCTCTTAACCCCAACAAAGTAGAACTGCACTGTTAGTTACATGTCATGTGGTCAACCCTCCATCTAGAGAGCTCCTGGGTGTGAAGGCTTGGCTATTGATCCAGCCCTGAAACACCCAAATCTGCCTATCAAGGTCCTGTTGAGCAGCTGATGTTTAGGCTTCAAGGTGGTTAGACCAGGACTTGAACAAAAGCCTGCAGTAGTTATCCTGGAGGATGGTTGCCAGCCTTGATATAAAATATTTCAACATTATAACCACATACTTTTGTCTTTATTCAATTATTCCCCCATTCAATGAATCAGGGATCACATGGATAAGGTAGGCTACTTGAAAGCAAGGTATCTAACTAGACATGTTAATATATAATGCTCAAATATTCATGTTTCAGGGGAGATCTATGTACAGAAAGTTATTTTTCAATCAGGCCATTCTTAGAATATATTTAGACGTTGTTGCAATTACATGGTTACTATTTAATAGAGGGGAATCCCAGTTTTCCAACAGTGCAGATTTATTTAGTGCCAGTAGAAAGGTGGAAAGGTGACAACGACATGACTGCTTAGTTAGCTATAGTTAACTAGCAAGATAACTGCTACAAGTGATGCTTTGAATTGGCCATCTAGTTAATCTGTTGTCTGTCATTTTTTTATACCTGCTGTTGACATGTCGCGCGCTCTCTCCTCGAGGAACGGTCCACTCGCACAGGCACACAAGCAGCACACACATACACGCACAGAAGAGTCATTCTGATAATGGCTAACATGTCGATTTTTAAGTGATTGATAATATTTAAAAGTGTGCCTTCATGAATTACATTAACAAAAATGATTTAACTAATTGCCATGACTTTACAAACCCTCATTTAACAACTTGGAACAGCGCATCATGTGCATTCAGGTTGGTGCATTTCCAATCCGCACAGTCTCAAACAGCCTACTGGCGGCAAATAGACTGGCGGCAAATAAACTTGAACAAAGCGGAATTAGGAAATAATTGTTATAATTTTTTTATTTTAGCTTTATTTAACCAGGTAGGCAAGTTGAGAACAAGTTCTCATTTACAATTGCGACCTGGCCAAGATAAAGCAAAGCAGTTCGACAGATACAACGACACAGAGTTACACATGGAGTAAAACAAACATACAGTCAATAATACAGTATAAACAAGTCTATATACAATGTGAGCAAATGAGGTGAGAAGGGAGGTAAAGGCAAAAAAGGCCATGGTGGCAAAGTAAATACAATATAGCAAGTAAAACACTGGAATGGTAGTTTTGCAATGGAAGAATGTGCAAAGTAGAAATAAAAATAATGGGGTGCAAAGGAGCAAAATAAATTAAATACAGTTGGGAAAGAGGTAGTTGTTTGGTCTAAATTATAGGTGGGCTATGTACAGGTGCAGTAATCTGTGAGCTGCTCTGACAGTTGGTGCTTAAAGCTAGTGAGGGAGATAAGTGTTTCCAGTTTCAGAGATTTTTGTAGTTCGTTCCAGTCATTGGCAGCAGAGAACTGGAAGGAGAGGCGGCCAAAGAAAGAATTGGTTTTGGGGGTGACCAGAGAGATATACCTGCTGGAGCGTGTGCTACAGGTGGGAGATGCTATGGTGACCAGCGAGCTGAGACAAGGGGGGACCCCACCTAGCAGGGTCTTGTAGATGACATGGTGCCAGTGGGTTTGGCGACGAGTGTGAAGCGAGGGCCAGCCAACGAGCGCGTACAGGTCGCAATGGTGGGTAGTATATGGGGCTTTGGTGACAAAACGGATTGCACTGTGATAGACTGCATCCAATTTGTTGAGTAGGGTATTGGAGGCTATTTTGTAAATGACATCGCCAAAGTCGAGGATTGGTAGGATGGTCAGTTTTACAAGGGTATGTTTGGCAGCATGAGTGAAGGATGCTTTGTTGCGAAACAGGAAGCCAATTCTAGATTTAACTTGGGATTGGAGATGTTTGATATGGGTCTGGAAGGAGAGTTTATAGTCTAACCAGACACCTAAGTATTTGTAGTTGTCCACGTATTCTAAGTCAGAGCCGTCCAGAGTAGTGATGTTGGACAGGCGGGTAGGTGCAAATGGCCACTCTCCATTGCTATTCAATGCAGATACCGCCTATATTCCGCGTTGATCAACGTTTTTGGCCTTGGTGTGTGAATCTGGATCAGCGATAGGCTACTTTGTTTTGTGGAGGAGCTGGAACGCAATTTCCCAAAAATTAGAAGTGCCGGTACGGCGCTCTGGACAAATTCGGCTCAAATCAGGCACGGAATGTAACACCATAGAGTGGTCAATACACTGGCGGACAGAATATGAAATTGACTCAGACCTCACATCAGCAAGGACCCTCATGATCTGGGCATGAAAAAAACATTCCAAGATAAAAAATAAAAAAATTCGGAGCTTTCTTATGTCGCTCAGATATAGAACAGACACTTCAAAACATGCATCCCTTTTATTAAATGTTTGACTATCTTTATAAATGTTTGGAATATCTGTTTTTACATGTATACATCTGTTATTCAATGCATGTATATGGGCTAATAGCAGTAAGGCCAAATTCAATGTTTCATGTACTGAACAAAAATATAAACTCAACATGCAACAATTTTATTGATTTTGCTGAGTTACAGTTCATAGGAGGAAATTAGTCAATTAAAATGAATTCATTAGGCACTAATCTATGGATTTCACATGACTGGGAATACAGATATGCATTTGTTGGTCACAGATACCTTTAAAAAAATGGGCCTTGCAATGGGCTTCAGGATCTCCTGACACGATTTTTGTGCATTCAAATTGCCATTGATAAAATGCAATTGTGTTCGTTGTCTGTAGTTTATGCCTGCACATACCATAATCCCACTTCCATCATTGACACTTGCAAACCGCTCACCCACACAACGCCATACACATGGTCTGCGGTTGTGAGGCCGGTTGGATGTTGGAGGCGGCTTATGGTAGAGAAATTAAAATGATCTGGCAACAGCTCTGGTGGACATTTCTGCAACCAGCATGCCAATAGCATGCTCCCTCAAAACTAGAGACATTCATGGCATTTTGTAACAAAACTACACATTTTAGAGTGGCCTTTTATTGTCGCCAGCACAAGGTTCACCTGTGTAATGATCATGCTGTTTAGTCAGCTTCTTGATATGCCACACCTGTCAGGTGGATGGATTATCTTGGTAAAGGAGAAATATTCATGAAGAGGGATGTAAATAAAATGTAAACATTTTAGATAAATATTTTTTTTGTTCATATGGAACATTTCTGGGATCTTTTATTTCAGCACATGCACACTTTACATGTTGTGTTTATATTCTTTAAAAAAATATATACCTACAGGCGTCCTAAAATACTAAATTAAATAGCTAAATGATCCTTGGTATGACTATCTTAAAACAATTCAATGTTAGCTTAATAGAAACCCAACCCTGGGCCCATAGACTATTTAGTAAAAAGACAGGTGCTGCTGATAATACTGCCATCGTCAACGAGGCAGAGGACATGTATGCGTAGCTCATGTATCTGATGCTATGAAGCAATAAAGATTATAGCATATCATACTCTTTTTGGCCAGACAGCATCAAATACATGGGCTACATATAGAAAGACAGAGGGGCGCTGTTTTGCTCGCTTGGATGCTTTCGCCGGTGAGATA
This sequence comes from Oncorhynchus tshawytscha, assembly GCF_018296145.1. NCBI lineage: Eukaryota > Metazoa > Chordata > Actinopteri > Salmoniformes > Salmonidae > Oncorhynchus > Oncorhynchus tshawytscha. Next base: position 14,834,547 of record NC_056431.1, on the reverse strand, counting down.
GTTTCATTCACTTGCGAATTGAAGAAAATTTGGCAGGTGCAGAGTGCACTGTTCAGATGCTGGAATTATTTTGAATGAACGTGCGAAGGTAACCTACTTTTTTAAGTGATTTGTTTGACAATCAGATGAAAACATAATGACTGGTTTTGTTCATGGCACATTAAAAGGTAATACGTTTTTACAGTTAAATTACATGTCTTTACTATAAATCCATAAAAAGCCCTGGGTCAATTTAAATACTCAAAGACTGAGATAGATGGCTATAATAGTGTTATTGGAACAGAGGAGGCTTTTAAAAGGTCCTGTGAGGAGAGGGATAGAACACAAAGGACACACAGATCTTTTCATAGACAAACATGAAAATTAAATCCATTTGCAGGCAGTCAGAGTTAATTGAGAAAGCTGATCATCTCTAGATCTGTAATCGTGTCTAGTTCACCCCTTGAGGAGCATGCTTGCGTGTTTGTGTGTGTGTGTGTGTGTGTATGTGTGTGACCTTTTGTTTCAGACATTTGTTGTCTCTGCTAATTTTCTGTAAACAGCAGCATCAAGGGAGGATTTGGGATAATCTAGATAAACAGTAAGGAAATCAGATCAGTAGTTAAGAGAGATTTGAGGGTACTCAACTCTATGGACTCAATATACAGTAGCAACCAGTGTTTTGATAAACCATGTATGCTCAGGCAATATGACCAAGTGACCTTAATCTGAGAGAGAGAGAGTGAGAGAGGGAGTCCGAGAAAGAGGATGAGTGAGGGACAGCCATAGATAGGATAGATGGTTATCAGGGAGGACTGAGAATAATTGCTTTGAAAGAATGGGGACAATGGCCAGAAAAGCGCACAGTGCCACACCCACTCTCCTATGCCTTCAACTGGGCTGTCAATCAGATCCGTCTGGTGGCCATCCAACCCATGACACCCTAGAGGGGGTAGCATCCTCTCTGTCAGGCCACCAGTAATGTTATTCTAACTAACGCTTTACTAAACTAACAGTTACATGGACACCAGCGAGGTTCACTGTCCCATTGAAGTAGCTTACATTACCTTTCAAAAGTTTGGGGTCACTTAGAAACGTCCTTGTTTTTAAAAGAAAACAATTTTTTTGTCCATTTAAATAACATCAAATTGATCAGAAATACAGTGTAGACATTGTTAATGTTGTAAATGACTACTGATTTTTTAATGGAATATCTACATAGGCGTACAGAAGCCTGTTATCAGCAACCATCACTACTGTGTTCCAATGGCACGTTGTGTTAGCTAAGTTTATCATTTTATCAAGTTTAACAAGGCTAATTGATCATTAGAAAACCATTTTTCAATTATGTTAGCACAGCTGAAAACTGCTTAAGGCAGTAATGTTTTGCAGGTTCTATTTAATGAAGCTGCCAGTTGAGGACTTGTGAGGCGTCTGTTTCTCAAACGAGACACTCTAATGTACTTGTCCTCTTGCTCAGTTGTGCACCAGGGCCTCCCACTCCTCTTTCTATTCTGGTTAGAGACAGTTTGCGATGTTCTGTGAAGGGAGTAGTACACAGCGCTGAACGAGATCTTCAGTTTCTTGGCAATTTCTTGCATGGAATAGCCTTCATTTCTCAGAACAAGGCTAGACTGATGAGTTTCAGAAGAAAGTCCTTTGTTTCTGGCCATTTTGAGCCTGTAATCGAACCCACAAATGCTAATGCTCCAGATACTCAACTAGTCTAAAGAAGGCCAGTCTTTCAAAAACAAGAACATTTCTAAGTGACCCCAAACTTTTCAATGGTAATGTACACTCAATGTGGATTTCAATTTAATGGGAAATTGTATTGATCTCAGAGACATACGATGTATATGTATGACCTGATAGTATCATCAATCTGTACACTGGAGCTGCCTTCTTGACCAAGTCTCCCCACAAAAGAGATTCCTTGTCTCAATAGGACTTCTCAGTCTAAAGAAAAGTTGACGTAAACCAAAGGAAAATGTTTTATTCATAGGGCACCTCTCTCTTTCTTACACACTCCCCTTCTTGTCCATCGCTCTCTCTCTCTCTTTCTTCTCATCTTTGTCTGTCTCTCTTCCTCCAGTAGTATCAGATTACATCGGTGTTGAATCCAGTGACTTCACCGTCTGTTACATCATCTGTTTCCTCTGTCTGTATGTCCCTCCCACACCCCATCCGCCCCTAATTTGGTTAGGGGAAGACAAACATTGATTAGGATGAGGCGGGCAGTGCTACTGTACGGCCCTGCTTTTTAAATGGACATTATTAAAATCAACGCTAGCAGCGGGAAACGGCTCTGCCATCATGATAATGATGAGCCGTACTGTATGTCTGAGGAAGGATGACCTTGGTATGGTTCTGTGGCTCTATAATGACCATGGACCTAGGGTCTTCATGACAACCTTAGACACCCTGATACAGAGAATATGGATTTGATTGGTCTGACTGGACCATTATGTCCTCCATTGTAAGCCTACATGAGCTATCAACCAGAAAGACTGTCAAACAGTTTCACCCATAGACCTATGAGAGACTGGGTGGGGTTGGGGTACTTCTATCTGATGATGTCAAGACTTATTGTACATGGGAAATGGACCACTAACACAAACCAGTCACGCCCTACAAAATAAAAACATTATCTCAAAGAGAACAAAGCAATGTCAACATTTTGTCTCTCCAATTTGGAAAAGTGCAAAGAACTGACAGACCTCTCAAATCGTATTTTATTCTCTTTCCATCATTGTAAATTATGCACGCCCCACTCTTCTCAATGCTCTTCTGCATCCCCTCTCACACACCAATGGAAAACTCTGTCAGCGTCTACACAGCCCACTGGAATAAATCGAATCCATATATCGATCCAGTATCTGAAGGAAAACATGTAATTCGGCTCTTGCGCATAGCAGGCTACATGAATAGATGTGATTGTCTTGAACGCAAGTTTCTCAAATATGCGAGGCAAAAGGAAAAGTCACCATTTCACAGTTTGACAGACCTTGACAGTGAAGTGAAGAATATGTTGATTTCAGACAATAATGCGAGAGCAGCTTTAATGCGATCTGGAGACGTAGACACGCCAAAGAACCCGGTTAAACCGATAATCCTAGACAATTTCACACAATGGCTCACACAGACGTACACAAGCACACATTTACCACAGAGTTCTTAATTGTGGAGTTACAATACTTTAACAAATGGTAGCTATCACACACCCAATTCACTCTGCATATTGTATGAAATAACATTGCAATAGGCCTAAATAGTCTCAAAATAAAAAGGTAGCTTAATAGGGTGAATGTGACAGGATAATTATCCATTCTTTGTAGTAGTTTTCAGTTGTGTTGAATCATTTGAAACAAGCCTTTACTATATTATAGACAGTCATTCAATAAACTGCTTTGATCATTTATCCAAACCATTGTAGTTGTAATTCTGAGCATGTAAAGTTTTATTATAAGGGTTAAAAAGGAAGCCACCACCACTTTCTGTGCTACAACAAAAGCTCAAAGCATAGTGGTCTCATCTCGCGCTATATCATAATCTAATGTATGAAATCCAACCTGACAATTTTTTTAAAAATTCTATGAAACTGCAACAGTTAGACTACAACAGCAGTTCATAATTAGGATGATGAATGTATAGGTTCTTATCTTGGCACCAATCTGGTTACCGCACTGACCGGATTGGATATGCACGATTTCCCTCATGTTGACAGGTAAAAATGTCGAGACACAAAGAGACAGCGAACCATGAAAACCCAACCGAACTAGTGTGGTCAACGGTTTTGATAATCTGGACACGAGAAAGCTGCCAGCAGCACAAACAAGGATGTCACTTTCATATGGTAATGAGGAAACTTCAAAATAAAAGGCCGCATTTCAAAACATTGTAATGTGGATAACTCATTCAAAAGATATTACATTTTAATCACTGCTTCTATTGTGACAACAAGAAAATGCAATGAGTAATTCGATAAAAAAAACTTTTTTTAAATATGAATATTTTTTGTTGTTGTTTAATTCCAATAATGAAAGAATACTATGTTGACATTGGTATGTTGAGAATAATGGGTTGTAGAGAGAGAACTTTTCTACCTGTCTCAGCTAAAGTGGAGTGGAAAATACTCAGTAGTGTCTCTACTAACCAGATGTGTAGTTTTGGATGGGATTGTTTCGTACATACCCAGCAACACAGCTTTAAATAGTCTGGTACTATCCATGGTTCTGAAAACAATTCACAAAAAAATGAACAAAAAAGGAAACACAAAGGTCAACTTTTTTTTGAACAAAAATAAATCTAATTTATTTACAAGTTAAATGTAATGAATATTAACCAGGCTGTTAAGACAGTATAATTAATCACACATTCTGAACAGCAATGGAGACATGTATTTACAAGTTGTAGGCCGATGTGTGATTCTTATCTATTCAGGTTAGCAGTATACAGCAAAGGCATAGGACGATTACCTAGTTTTAAAAAATTATAACAATGGCAAGATTATTTACAAGCTATTTGGTCATGATTATGGATCAAGGTCAGCAAAGGGTCTTTTGTAGAGTTTAAAATGTACTACAAGAAACAACAAGGCTACATGGCTAATAGTACACAATATAATCAAGCTTTCAGAACAACAATGGAGAACATTCTTTACAAGTTATAGGCCTCTATGGGTTGCTTTTTCAATCAAGGTTAGCAGAACACATTAAAGGTCCATTAACTAAGTTTTCTAAACCAATAACAGAGACAAGATTGAAAGATAATAGATAATACAGAGAGGAGTTTATTATCTATCAAGGTCAGTAGTCATTTTCTGTAGAGTTTAAAATGCAGTACGCAGATAACTCAATTAAAACATACCATCGCATGCCATTGTGACAAAGTGTACCCACACTGCCCTCTAATAAGACTGCTTTAGAGAATAAGTACACATAAACACCATTACCGTCTGACTGTTTTCTAAAATAGGGACACCGATGAGGAAATTCATAGTTTAGTGTCACATCCACCGCAAATCCATACATTGCCAGATACTGTAATTCCAGGTATTTCTGAAGTGGAGGTAGTTTATCCTTTCATTCTCTTTCATATTGGTTTAAGGAATTCCTAATTGTAATGGAATGTAATGCAATTACTGCTGCTAACTACAGTATATGTTGCATATCTATGGCTATAACTGTGCGGTGTGACTTTAAGTTCACAGGCACTATCACATGCTCAAAAGCCACCAATTGTGCAGCATTCCAGGCACATTTGGTGTAATCTCTTTGCTGTCACAAAACAGACTCTGTAATTCCTGACTTGTAAAAGATGCGAGGGACATTAACACAAATTGTTCCTTCAGATGTGACTTCAAAAGATCATTGTACCTGTCAATTATTCTATCCTTGAACCACTTGTTGTCATGGCTTAATAATCCTCTTTAGTAAGTGGAGATGGAAGAGTTTTGGTTGCCTTTGTTTAGAACTCGATGAGTCATTCTTTGTGCATTTGTCAGAGCACAGATGACTATTGTCTTTTTGAAGAAAATGTCATACTTTCCCACTGTGTTTCTTCTCTTATGATACCAGATAGAACACAGCTTGCTTCAGGAGTTTTCAGACCTTCTCTAAGGTAATACCATGTATTGCGTTGAAGAGAAAGAAGTGGGTGGAGTAAGGAGTCACCGGTACTCTGTATTAAACCCGTTGCCCAGCACAAGAGACCCATTTAAATTTTGCAGACTCTATTGAGTAATTCCAATAACACGTATTTTATTAGAAGTGTATTTCTTTAAATATAGCCTACACAATAGCTTTTGACATGACAGTATTTCTGTAAACTTTTAAAAGAAATGCTGGTATAAACAGTAGAATATGTCAAATGATCCATTTATTTTTTCAGAGGTGGTTGTAATGCAGTGAAAAACAGTTGTACCTCACTAGAGTGCAAACAAAGGATATTCCCAAGTTTAGCATGTCTTTGCAGGGGGCCTCTTGTTTTTATTTTTTTATAATCTATGAACGTGCTGCCAGTATAATATCCTACTGATAGGAGGATGGTAAACCTCTGGACTGGGTCCAGAGAGAGACTGCGGGGGCTGGAGACCGGGAGTGATTTTCATATAATAGGGTGGAGATCGATTTCATTTCTATTCACACCCCATTCACAAAGTGTATTGAAATTATATTTATGAACAAACAACTAAATAACTACTTATAACCATTACATTTACCCCCAACTCTGTTTAATTTAAAAGTTGAACCTTTAACTGACAGTTGGAAATTTACTGGGGGGGGGCATTGAAAAAATGCACCAACCATCCCCAACATTAAAACATATTTTCACATGACCCTCCCCTTGTACTGTAAAAAAAATGGCACACCCTTCCCCCTCATAGAATTAACTCACAATAATGTTTATGACCGCAAATAACAATAACTGTGGTGACCAGGTGTTTATAAACGTGGATTTGGACTTTGTCACTTAAGCATTCTTTTGTGGCACAGTCACCTTGTTTCGAGAGAGATTTGCATGGTGATCACAACGTCATGCCAGGGCAAGCCCTTATTTTAAGTGTTTCTTAAATCCCCTATGGGAAATATTAAGGGTGTTAAAATTATTGGAACCGTTTCCTTGTTTGACAGCTAGATTTCTGGGTATTGTGACATCTCCACTGTGGGGAGAGTATTATGGACAAAAGTGTGATATTATTTTTATTTGTCAAACAGCATCCAAGCATCACCATGTCACCAGAATAAGACCCTGGATATTTATTGAAAGGAGCATTAAGCTCATCATTGTGAACTTTCACCACCCTGTGAATTTCATCACCAACCTATTTCATCTGTAGCCTAATAAACTGCATGCTTTCCCATGACGTCATTACATTTCCTATCTGACATGTACTTTACTCCCAGAAAAAGGTTGGATGGAAACCTTACATTTTCACTGCAGCCTAGAGTAGAATTTTGCACTTACTTGAAAACAATAATGCAATGATTCATTGAATTGTGGTGCTGTCGGTTAGTCTAACTGTATTGTCCCGAAACAAGATTAATAGGGGAGCTTTTTGAGCTGCGTGTCTCATGTCTTCACTGTTCAAATCAAATTGAATTGTATTTGTCACATGCGCTGAATACAACATGTGTAGACCTTACCGTGAAATGCTTACTTATTAGCCCTTAAATGCAGAGTACAAAAAAAGGTTTGCTAAATACACTAAAGGACAAATAGTAACACAATAAAATAACAATAACGAGGCTATATACAAGGGTACCAGTACTGAGTCAATGTGCAAGGGTACGGGTAAGTTGAGGTAATTCAGGTAATATGTACAGTTGAAGTCGGAAGTTTACATACACTTAGGTTTGAGTCATTAAAACTAGTTTTTCATCCACTCCACAAATTTCTTGTTAACAAACTATAGTTTTGGCAAGTCGGTTAGGACATCTACTTTGTTCATGACACAAGTCATTTTTCCAACAATTGTTTACAGACAGATTATTTTACTTATAATTCACTGTATCACAATTCCAGTGGGTCAGAAATGTACATACTATAGAAAATTTGTGGGCAGAACTGAAAAAGTGTGTGCGAGCAAGGAGGCCTACAATCCTGACTCAGTTACACCTTCTCTGTCAGGAGAAATGGGCCAAAATTCACCCAACATATTGTGGGAAGCTTGTGGAAGGCTACCTGAATCGTTTGACCCAAGTTAAATCATTTAAAGGTAATGCTACCATGTACTATTTGAGTGTATGATACCTCTGACCCACAGGGAATGTGATGAAATAAACAAAAGCTGAAATAAATCATTCTCTACTATTATTCTGACATTTCACATTCTTAAATTAAAGTGGTGATCCAAACTGGCCTAAGACAGGGAATTTTTTTCTAGGATTAAATTTCAGGAATTGTTTAAATGTATTTGGCTAAGGTGTATGTAAACTTCTGACTTCAACTGTACATGTAGGTAGAGGTAAAGTGACTGTGCATAGATAATAAACAGAGAGTAGCAGCAGTGTGTGTGAGGGAATGTGTATGTGTGTGTGTGTGTGTGTGTGTGTGTGTGTGTGTGTGTGTGTGTGTGTGTGTGTGTGTGTGTGTGTCTTCAATATGCATGTGTGTGTTTTGTGTGTGTCCGTGTGTGTGTTTTGGAGTGTCAGTGTAGCATGTGTGGGTGTGTGCTTAGAGTCCAGTATGTGTACATCGATCCTGTGCAAGAGAGTCAGTGCAAAAAAAAAAAAAGAATAAATAAGAATAAAATAAGGGGGTGGATGCAAATACTTATTTCATGCACAATGATACACCTGGGCTCTCCCCTGCCTATTAGCTATTCATATTTTTTCTTGTGGGTTCATATTGAAAATTGATCAGGCTTTGGATGCTTTTATGTGTGGTATGATTGCTAGTTAGCCTATTGCAGATCTTGACAAACGATCCAGTTTCCAGTATTGTCACTATGAATGGTGGATAGAGGACAGGATAGACAGACTGGCAGACTACATTGACCTGTGCTGGTAAAAGTTAGCATGTCGAAAAGCGCAGTGGAAAAGGGAAGTACCAAAACACCTTGACATAGGGGAGGTGCATGCAAGCAGATGAGGAAATGTGGCAAGGATAGAATAAATAATGCAAAAGAGCGAATGTAAACCATGGGAAAAAATGCACTATCCTCCCCTGTGCCCAATAAAAAAACACAACCCTCCTCAAAGCAAAAAGGTAGACAACCCTCCCCCTATGTTGCCCCCCGCGCCCTTAACATTTCTCTAGGTAAAGAATGTCTGCATTTTGACCACAGAGGGCGCTATTTCCACTATACTCCTAAGGGGGCGTGGTCAGCATTTGCATTCCATTAAGTCACGTTAAGTAACATTTTGTTGCAATTCAAGTATTTGAGCCAGTCGTCAAGTCACGTAAATCGGAGTATATTGAAACCATCTGGAGTGTACACGGCGATTTAGGGAAACATATATTTAGGGAGAATCGATTGGTAAGTTACAGTAGGCAAGATAACAAGTATTTGTTTCTTGTTTGTGGTTGTAATGGACCTAGCTAGCGTAAGGTAAACGTTGGATTTTCAGCCAGCAATTTTAAACTAGCTAATTTGGTTGAGACGGGGGCATAGAGTAGCAAGTTAGCTAGCTACGTACTTGACAGTGTGGTCAGAATTAGCTGTGAAGAGATAAATATAATATTTGCTGTGGTTCATGGGGAGTGATGTGAAGCCGTGAGACAGAATAGGGTGGGTCAGCATGGGTGACCGCACACGGCTATAGTAAATGCACTAACTAACGTTAGCTATCTGCTGTATTTAACGTTGACGTAACTAGCTAGTTATGGTAACCAGAGACCGCAGAGAAACTCTCGCTGTGGTAACTATGTAGCTAGCTGTAACATATTGGCAGACGGTAACGGTAAGTATTAAAATGTAACTTCCGGCATAAGCCATGGATTCACGAACGACACTGTTGGAGGATCCACATGGCTAATTTAACCTCCCATCAATCTGCTTAGATCCCAGATGAGATGGAGCGCCTCTGTCCCATTCTGCCAAATTACAGTTGAGAGAGAACGTTGTCTGTTGTACGTCCACCCAGACTGTCTCACTTTTTCACAAGTTGATTGCCCTACTTTTTCTCAGCACAAGTACTAACCACAAAAGTAAATATTTGGAATTGGGACTAGCAGCAAAAGACTAGTAACCTTACTACCCCAGGGATTGTTGAAAGATTAAGCCAACCAAGTGGAAACTTTCTAATGACGTTGACAATCTTAATCAAAACAGCTCTTAGGTCCAAATCAAGATGTTCTACACATGTGGACCCAATGAAGCCATGGTGGTGTCTGGTAAGATGCTTTGTTTTATGTGTTAATATTTAATAACATAATCTTATATGGCACTATACAGAACCCTCCAAAAAAAACAGGTTGGGTAATCTACCCAGCCTTACCCCCATCGCCCTACATGGCCCAATATTATTATGACCCTTCTTGAAACTATAATAGGCCTATGTTGTTTACTGTATGTGATTGTTTACAGTACAAGTAACAGTAAAACGTCATGCAGGGCCATGTGACATGTGACTCACTTTAGCCTATCATCAAGTGTCATGTGATACCATTTAGCAACTCTGGGCCACTTTCAGTTGTCAAACTTTGCTGATAGAAAAGTCATTAATAGAGCCAACGTGATTCCTTGATCTACGTGTCGGAGAGGCATGTTTGTTCTATATTACATATTTCTATCTGAATGTTACAAAACATTGTGTCCTGCTGAACGTACCCCGGATGTCAGTGTGTAGTAAACCAGGACAGGAATCTCTATAATTGGGTTCAGCTCAAACAGTACAGTACTTTTTGTTAACTTTTTATAATACCAGCTGTCACTAGGCTAGCTCCTCACTTACATTGTATTGTATGGAATGTGGTGTTGCAATGTAGTCCTATATGTAGGCAAATTAATATATGTCATAGACTCAGTGTGTACATGACATCTTAATTGTGTGGACTACTGTGTTGACCGAGAGTATAGCCTAATGTAAACTCATCTCTCATATTTTCAAATAACCCACTCCTTTTTAGTATATACTAAGGCAATTGTTTTCCCTTTTCTCTGTCAGTCTGATTGCTCTCTTCTTCACTTCTCCTCCAGGCTTTGGTCGTTCCCCTCCTCTAATGATTGCTGGAGGTAGAGTGTTTGTCCTCCCCTGTATTCAACAGATCCAGAGGTGGCTATCTCTCCCTCCCCTTCTTCTTTCAGTTATCTATCTGTTCATCTATCCAGGTTTCATTCAGGGATTCTATTACTGTATAGAGAAAAAGGCCCCATAGTCCCTGTGTATTCTCTACTGTTACTGTAACGTTAGTAGTTAAATGAGCCTATATGAATACCAGGCTACTATTTTAAGCTTATAATGCAACACAGTCTATCTGTCATTTGTAGCCTCCACCTGTAGTCGTGGTTACTCTCTCTGTCTGACTCACTTTCTTCTCCATCCCTCTCACTATCCCCTCTATTCTCACTGTACTTTCCCTCTTTGAACCACTTCTCTCTGTCTCTGTTAGGATCACTCTGAACACCCTGACTCTGAATGTGAAGAGTGATAAGGTGTACACACGTCATGGAGTGCCCATCTCTGTCACTGGCATCGCCCAAGTATGGACTTAGAAGTCAACACCCCACCCAGTGTACATGTGAAAGTAGCCATGTATTCTGATTGGATAGGTACATTTGACCTCACATGGAATCCCCATTTGTCCTATGTGATCTTTGACCTCTAACCCCTGACCTTTGGCAGGTGAAGATCCAGGGTCAGAACAAGGAGATGCTGGCCACGGCCTGTCAGATGTTCATGGGGAAGTCTGAGGCTGAGGTCTCCAACATCGCCCTGGAAACACTGGAGGGGCACCAGAGGGCCATCATCGCTCATCTGACTGTTGAGGTAGGCTACACACCGCACCATGTCCTGATAAAGGGCATGTGTTGCCTCTGGTGCCCTTCTCTCTTCCATAAGGAGTGCCTTGGTCTTTTGAATTGCTCAATGTCTCGCTGACTTTAACCTACAAGCCATAGCTTGTTTTTCTCATTGTTGACTTTTCTCATAACTTACCAAAAGGCTAGCAAACCTGCCTGGCAACTTAGAGCATTAATGGATTATAGTTATTATAACATATGTAATAGTAACGCGTTTCCTTTCATTCCCCTGGTCTATCATTTACTTCCTGTGTAGCTCTGGCTGATCTCCTCTGTGTTTTACTGGTGTCACCTCCTCCCCACATAGATACAGAAATACTAGAAGGGACAAAGCCCCTCAGACCAGGCCAATTTGACAGGAACACTCATGGGTACACTCGTTATGGCTGGTCGACCATAATCAATCAATCAAATGTATTTATAAAGCCCTTTTTACATCAGCTGATGTCACAAAGTGCTGTACAGAAACTCACCCTAAAACCTCAAACAGCAAGCAATGTTGATGTAGAAGCACGGTGGCTAGGAAAATCTCCCTAGAAAGGCCAGAACCTAGGAAGAAACCTAGAGGGGAACCAGGCACTGAGGGGGGGGGCAGTCCTCTTCTGGCTGTGCCGGGTGGAGATGTTCAAATGTTCATAGATAACCAGCAGGGTCAGATAATAATAATCACAGTGGTTGTAGAGGGTGCAACGGGTCAGCACCTCAGGAGTAAATGTCAGTTGGCTTTTCATAGCCGATCATTCAGAGTTAGAGATGAGGTGCGGTAGAGAGAGGGTCCAAACAGCAGGTCCGGGACAAGGTAGCACGTTCAGTGAATAGGTCAGGATTCCATAGCCGCAGGCAGAACAGTTGAAATTGGAGCAGCAGCTTGACCAGGTGGACTGGGGAAAGCAAGGAGTCATCAGGCCAGGTAGTCCTGAAACATGATCCTAGGGGAGAGAGAGAGAGCCCCCAGACACAAACTATTGCAGTGTAAATACTGGAGGCTGAGACAGGCGGGGTCGGGAGACACTGTGGCCCTGTCCAACGATACCCCCGGACAGGGCCAAACAGGCAGGATATAACCACCCAATTTGCCAAAGCACAGCCCCCACACCACTAGAAGGATATCTTCAACCACAACCTACTAGCCTGAGGCGAGACTGGGTATAGCCTACAAAGATCTCCACAAACATGAGGGGGGCACCAACCCGAACAGGAAGATCATGTCAGTGACTCAACCCACTCAAGGGACAGCATGGAAGAGCACCAGTAAGCCAGTGACTCAGCCCCTGTAATAGGGTTAGAGGCAGAGAATCCCAGTGGAGTGAGGGGAACTGGCCAGGCAAGGGAGGTTTGTCGTTCCAGTGCCTTTCCGTTCACCTTCACACCCCTGGGCCAGGCTACACTTGGTCATAGGACCTAGTGAAGAGCTGAGTCTTCAATAAAGACTGAAAGGTCGAGACCGAGTCTGTGTCTCTCACATGGATAGGCAGACCATTCCATAAAAAATGAGCTTTATAGGAGAAAGCCCTGCCTTCAGCAGTTTGCTTAGAAATTCTAGGTACAGTAAGGAGGCCTACGTCTTGTGACCGTAGCTTACATGTAGGTATGTACAGCAGGACCAAATCGGAAATGTAGGTAGGAGCAAGCCTATGTAATGCTTTGTAGGTTAGCAGTAAAACCTTGAAATCTGCCATAGCCTTAACAGGAAGCCAGTGTAGAGAGGCTAGCACTGGAGTAATATGATACCATTTTGGGGTTTTAGTCAAGATCCTAGCAGCCGTGTTTAGCACTAACTGAAGTTTATTTAGTGCTTTAGCCAGATATTAGAGCATTGCAGTAGTCTAATCTAGAAGTGACAAAGCATGGATACATTTTTCCGCATCATTTTTGGACAGAAAGTTTCTGATTTTTGCGATGTTACGGAGATAGAAAAAATCTGTCCTTGCAATGTTCTTGATATGTTCGTCGAAAGAGATCAGGGGCCAGAGTAACGCCGAGGTCCTTCAGTTTTATTTGAGACGACTGTACAACCATCAAGATTAATGGTCAGATCCAACAGAAGATACCTTTTGTTTCTTGGGACCTAGAACTAGCATCTCTGTTTTGTCTGAGTTTAAAGTAAAACATTTGCCGCCATACACTTCCTTATGTCTGAAACACAGGCTTCCAGGGAGGGCAATTTTGGGGCTTCACCATGTATCATCAAAATGTACAGTTGTGCATCGTCCGCATAGCAGTGAAAGTTAACATTATGTTTCCGAATGACATCACCAAGAGGTAAAATATATATAGTGAAAACAATAGTGGTCCTAAAACGGAACCCTGAGGAACACCGAAATTTACAGTTGATTTGTCAGAAGACAAACCATCCACAGAGACAAACTATCTTTCTGACAGATAAGATCTAAACCAGGCCAGAACTTGTCCGTGTAGACAAAATTGGGTTCCCAGTCTCTCCAAAATAATGTGGTGATCGATGGTATCAAAAGCAGCACTAAGGTCTAGGAGGACAGATGCAGATCCTTGGTCTGACGCCATTAAAAGGTAATTTACCACCGTCACAAGTGCAGTCTCAGTGCTATGATGGGGTCTAAAACCAGACTGAAGCGTTTCTTATACATTGTTTGTCTTCAGGAAGGCAGTGAGTTGCTGCGCAATAGCTTTTTCTAAAGTTTTTGAGAGGAATGGGAGATTCGATATAGGCCAATACTTTTTGATATTTTCTGGGTCAAGGTTTGGCTTTTTCAAGAGAGGCTTTATTACTGCCACTTTTAGTGAGTTTGGTACACATCCGGTGGATAGAGAGCCTATTATTATGTTCAACATAGGAGGGCCAATCACAGAAAGCAGCTCTTTCAGTAGTTTATTTGGAATAGGGTCCAGTATGCAGCTTGAAGGTTTAGAGGCCAAGACTATTTTTATCAATGTGTCGAGATATAGTATTTAAAGAGAACTTGCGTGTCTCCCTTGATCCTAGGTCCTGGCAGAGTTGTGCAGACTCAGAACAACTGAGCTTTGGAGAAATACGCAGATTTAAAGAGGAGTCCATAATTTGCTTTCTAATGTATCATGATCTTTTCGTCAAAGAAGTTCGTGATTTTATCACTGCTGAAGTGAAAGCCATCCTCTCTTGGGGAATGCTGCTTTTTAGTTAGCTTTGTGACAGTATCAAAAAGAAATGTTGGATTGTTCTTCTTCTCCTCAATGAAGTTGGATAAATAGGATGATCGAGCATCAGTGAGGGCTCTTCGATACTGCATGGTACTGTCTTTCCAAGCCAGTCGAAAGACTTCCAGTTTGGTGTAGTGCCATTTCCGTTCCAATTTTCTGGAAGCTTGCTTCAGGGCTCGGGTACTTTCTGTATACCAGGGAGCTAGTTTCGTATGACACATTTTGTTTGTTTTTAGGGGTGCGACTGCATCTAGGGTATTACACAAGGTTACATTTAGTTCCTCACTTTGGTGGTTAACTGATTTTGTACTCTGACGTCCTTGGGTAGGTGGAGGGAGTCTGGAAGGACATCTAAGAATCTTTGGGTTGTCTGAGACTATAGCATGGCTTTTGATGATCCTTGGTTGGGGTCTGAGCAGATTATTTATTGCGGTTGCAAATGTAATAAAATGGTGGTCCGATAGTCCAGGATTATGAGGAAAAACATTAAGATTCACAATATTTATTCCACGGGACAAAACTAGGTCCAGAGTGTGGCAGTGAGTAGGTCCGGAGACATGTTGGACAAAACCCCCTGAGTCGATGATGGCTCCGAAAGCCTTTTGGAGTGGGTGTGTGGACTTTTCCATGTGAGTATTCAAGTCACCAAAAATGTGAATATTATCTGCCATGACTACAAGGTCTGATAGGAATTCAGGGAACTCTGTGAGGAGTGCTGTATATGGCCCAGGAGGCCTGTAAACAGTAACTATAAAAAGTGATTGAGTAGGCTGCATAGATTTCACGACTAGAAGATGAAAACGCAGTCTTTGTTGTTGTAAATTGAAATTTGCTATCATAAATGTTAGCAACACCTCCACCTTTGCGCCAATGCGCTGGGGATATGGTCACTAGTGTAACCAGGAGGAGAGGTCTCATTTGACACAGTAAATTCATCAGGCTTAAGCCATGTTTCAGTCAGGCTAATCACATCAAGATTATGATCAGTGATTAGTTAATTGACTATAACTGCCTTTTGAAGTGAGGGATCAAACATTAAGTAGCCCTATTTTGAGATGTGAGAAATCACAATCTCTTTCAATAATGGCAGGAATGGAGGAGGTCTTTATTCCAGTGAGATTGCTAAGGCGAACACCACCATGTTTAGTTTTGCCCAACCAAGATCGAGGCACAGACATGGTCTCTATGAGGTTAGCTGGGCTGACTACACTGACTGTGCTAGTGGCAGACTCTACTAAGCTGGCAGGCTGGCTATCTCATTGTGGAGCTAGAGGAGTTAGCCCTGTCTATGTTCGTGGATAAGATGAGAGCACCCCTCCAGCTAGGATGGAGTCAGTCACTCCTCAGCAGGCCAGGCTTGGTCCTGTTTGTGGGTGAGTCCCAGAAAGAGGGCCAATTATCTACAAATTCTATCTTTTGGGAGGTGCAGAAAACAGTTTTCAACCAGCGATTGAGTTGTGAGAGACTGCTTGGTGACCTCTGACTGTTTCATCCTAACATCATTGGTGCCGACGTGGATAACAATATTCCTATACTCTCTAGACTCGCCGGTTTTAGCTTTAGCCAGCACCATCTTCAGATTAGCCTTAACGTCGGTAGCCCTGCCCCCTGGTAAACAGTGTATGATCGCTGGATGATTAGTTTTAAGTCTAATACTGCAGGTAATGGAGTCGCCAATGACTAGGGTGTTCAATTTGTCAGAGCTAATGGTGGGAGGCTTCGGTGTCTCAGACCCCGTAACGGGTAGAGAGAAGACTCGGACCAACTCGTTGCTTAATGGGGAGAACCGGTTGAAAGTTTCTGTCGGCTGAATGGGCGACACTGGTTGAGTATTCCTACAGCATTTCCTTCCAGAAGCCATGAGAAAGTTGTCCGGCTGCGGGGACTGTGCCAGGGGATTTATACTACTATCTGTACTTACTGGTGGCACAGACGCTGTTTCATCCTTTCCTACACTTAAATGACCCTTGCTTAACGATTGCGTCTGAAGCTGGGCTTGCAGCACAGCTGTCCTCGCCATAAGGCAATCGTTCTCCTGTATATTATGAGTACAGTGACTGCAATTAGAAGGTTTAATGTTACTTCTTAGCTTCGGCTGGTGGAGGTCGTGTAGAACCATGTCCAGAAAGCATCCGGGGTGAAAAAGGTGAATGAAAAAAGTTGTGCGAGGGGGAAAAATAATAAAAACCGTAACGTTGGCAGGTAGCAAAGAAACGTTAGCAACAAACTGCACAGCAGCACGTAAACAACCCACTTGTCCTTCGTGGCTCAGTTAGTAGAGCATGGCACTTGCAACGCCAGGGTTCATGGGTTAGATCGCCGTTGGGGCCACCAATACGAAAATGTATAAAAGTGTCTGCTAAATGGTATTTATTATATTGTCCTTCCCCTGTAGGAGATCTACCAGGACCGTAAGAAGTTTTCTGAGCAAGTGTTCAAGGTGGCCTCCTCTGACCTGGTCAACATGGGCATCGGCGTGGTCAGCTACACGCTCAAAGACGTTCACGACGACCAGGTTTGTTCGCTCTGACAAATATACAGCGAAGTTACGGTATGAAGGTCACACAAGGATTATTACAGAAAACAGTCTGAAATTGAGATATTAGCACAGATTTGGTAAAAATGCAAATACCTTTTTGAAAGTCAGTGTTCGAGAATGCAAGACACATTGCTGCACAAAAATACTTGTTTACTGTTCTGTTTGTTCATAACCAGTTTATAGTAGCAATAAGTCTCAAAGGGGTGTGGTATATGGCTAATATATCATGACAAAGGGTTGTTCTTTGACACGATGCGAAGCGGACTGCCTGGACACAGCCCTTAGCCGTGGTATATTGGCCACATTACACAAACCCCTGAGGTGCCTTATTGCTATTATAAACTGGTTATGAACATAAATAGAACAGTAAGTATTTTTGTGGTATATTGCCTGATATATGCACAGCTGAAATGCTGTTTCAGTCAATCAGCATGCTGGACCCAAACTACCATGTTTCTAATAATAATAATAACACTGTCTCTGTCAGGACTACCTTACCTCCCTGGGTAAAGCTAGGACAGCTCAGGTGCAGAAGGATGCCAGGATCGGAGAGGCTCAGTACAAACGAGACGCGGTGATCCGTGAGGCCCAGGCCATGCAGGAGAAGGTGTCGGCCCAGTATCTGAATGAGATCGAGATGGCCAAAGCCCAGAGAGACTACGAGCTGAAGAAGGCCTCCTACGACTATGAGGTCAACACCAAGAAGGCAGAGTCTGAGATGGCCTATCAGCTGCAGGTATCCTGCCAACAAACTCTGGGCCGTGCAATGATCCTCTCATTCAGACGCTCAATACAGCCGAGGCAGTGTGTCGTGTTCTAATAATGGAAAATATTCCCGTTTTATTTACACAGGGCAGAATCCTAACTTGAGACATGTGCATGATCCTCAAATTCCCTCCACTGCCATCACTTTTGATGTGAAGTGTCTGAGTGTTGTTTTGTAAATCCGTTGTGTTATTGGGGCTATGTAGGTGGCGAAGACGAAGCAGCAGATTGAGGAGGAGACGATGCAGGTGAAGGTGGTGGAGAGGTCTCAGCAGATCATGCTGCAGGAGCAGGAGATCACCCGCAAGGAGATGGAGCTGGAGGCCACGGTGAAGAAGCCTGCTGAGGCAGAGAGATACCGTCTGGAGAGACTGGCTGAGGCAGAACGGTATGTTACATTACCCAGGGCCTCGTTGAGCCAGTTTTCACGTGAAAGTTGTCAGTTATAAAAACTCAACTTGAGGTGAGAATGTACTTCTCCTCCTGCAGACTCTGGACCATGTGTACACAACGTTTCTAGTGTTGCATTGCTAAAAGGCTAAAATAACATTGTGCAAATGAAGAATTTATGAGGACACTCTTATTCATAGCCAAAAACAAGTAGCTAAATCTAATATCAAGATGGAAATCATTTGCTGTTATTTTTGCGTTCTAAAATAATGATCATTGCAGAATAAATTCCTCATATTTTCTGGCCATATTCATATTTCTGAAGTAGCCATAGAACGAATGACCATGCACATCTGTCATTTAATTGAACCTATTAGATGGGCTATTATAATCATTTAAAAATTGCTCTAGTTAGCCTATGCATCCAACAGGGAGCGCAGTTTATAACAGACAGTTGATATGAGAGTCTGTGGTTGATGTTTTACATTGAAGTTTGTAGGCTACAGCTGTTAGTAACCAAACCTTAGTTGTCCTTTTTTCCCAGTTACACCATGTTTCAGAATTCGTGGGCAGTGCAGCATATTTATGTTTGGGGAAAAAGTGACTGCAAAACATTGCAAACGATCTATTTACAGGTCCACAACCATTTGCATTTGTTTCTGTCTTTCAGAAACGGTCAGATACACCCCCTCTGGGACATTTTGTTTCTGTCTTTCAGAAACGGTCAGATACACCCCCTCTGGGACATTTTGTTTCTGTCTTTCAGCCCCTCCGGGACATTTTGTTTCTGTCTTTCAGAAACGGTCAGATACACCCCCTCTGGGACATTTTGTTTCTGTCTTTCAGAAACGGTCAGATACACCCCCTCTGGGACATTTTGTTTCTGTTTTGTTTCTTTCAGAACATTTTGTTTCTGTCTTTCAGCCCCTCTGGGACATTTTGTTTCTGTCTTTCAGAAACGGTCAGATACACCCCCTCTGGGACATTTTGTTTCTGTCTTTCAGCCCCTCTGGGACATTTGATCAAGTTCACCATTGCTATTCCTTTGAGACACTTTAAATGTCTAATTACAATACCTTTAAAGTAAACGGCAAATAAGGGCCTTATTGTCACCATAAAAGGGGAATGATGGGAGTATGTCAGAACTGTGGGTGTGTTCTGTTCCGTAGTCGTCAGTAGTCCTGGACAGTGAGTCCTGTTAAAGGTCCAACATTTGTTCAGCTCAACTCAAACTGTCTCTCTCTTTCACAGTGCACAGCTCATCATGGAGGCTGAGGCAGAAGCAGAGTCCATCAGAGTGAGTTCAGCAGCGCCTCCCTTCTCTCTTCTCTATCATGTCCCTCCACTCTCCTGTCACTCCTGTTGTCTCTTCACCCCCAGTACAATAGCTGTCTGATATGCCTCCTGTCTTAGCTCCCCCGACAGCCTGTCCCTTCCACCCTTTCATCCACTTGCTCTCGCTCTCTGTATCTCCACCTGCCTCCCCTCTCGCCATAGTGTTCTCTGTTCCTCTTCCCATCTCTATTCTAAATCCCCTTTCTCCTCCTTCGGAGACATCGCTCACTTCCCTTAATATAACCTTACTTTAGGATAAGTTCTCTCTCTTCCTGTTTCATATATTATACACATCCTTATTAAACCATCCATTTCCCATTTGGATATATTTTTCATAAAACAACGTGGTTCAGAAGTTTATTATGTACACCACCTTGTTCATGAAAATGGTTCGCTCCTACAGACAGTGAGTCACGTGGCCTGCTATATAAAGCGGACAGACTGGCATCCAGTTTCTGTTACATTGACCGTTAGAATGGGCAAAACGAGTGACCTAAGCAACTTTGAGCGTGGCGTGATCGTCGGTGCCAGGCGCGCCGGTTCCAGTACCTCAAACAGCTGGGGTTTACCTAGTCTCTGGGGTTTACCTAGTCTCTGGGGTTTACCTAGTCTCTGGGGTTTACCTAGTCTCTGGGGTTTACCTAGTCTCTGGGGTTTACCTAGTCTCTGGGGTTTACCTAGTCTCTGGGGTTTACCTCGTCTCTGGGGTTTACCTCGTCTCTGGGGTTTACCGAGAATGGTGCGACAAACACAAAACATCTAGTCAGCGGCAGTCTTGTGGGTGAAAACAGCTCGTTGATGAGAGAGGTTGGAGGAGAACACCAAGGATCGTGCTAAGAGGTGGGCCACAAACAGACAAATGGCGGCGCAGAACGGCATCTCGAAAGGCACAACTCGACAGTCCTTGTCACGGATGGGCTATTGCAGCAGACGACCACACCGGGTTCCACTCCTATCAGCTCCAGTGGGCACGCGATCACCAACACTCGACAATTGAGTGGAAAAACATTGCCTGGCTTGACGAATCCCGGTTCCTGTTGCTGGTGGCAGTCAGGATTTGGTGTCAGCAGCATGACTCCATGGCCCCATCCAGCCTGGTGTTAATGGTACAGGCTGGTGGTGTAATGGTGTGGGGAATGTTTTCCTGCCACACGAGTAGGTCCCTTGAAACCAATTGAGCAACGTTTCCATGCACGAAGAATTCAGGCTGTTCTGGACCCTACCCGGTACTAGATGGGTGAACCTACTAAACTGGCAACTGAGTGTGTTCTTATTTATTCTTTCATATATAAAACCTTAGTTCAAATAAACAAATGTGTTCTCTGTCCTGTCTGTGTAGATGAGGGGCGATGCTGAGGCGTTTGCTCTGGAGGCTAAAGGTCGTGCCGAGGCAGAGCAGATGGCTAAGAAGGCTGAGGCCTTTAAACAGTACGGGGAGGGGGCCATGGTGGACATGCTGCTGGAGAAACTACCACTGGTCAGTCACACTGGGAGTAGGACTGGGAGGGTGCATGGATAGGGAGAAGGATTGATGGGAAAGTGATTCAGTAGATATGGAGAGTTTAAGCGGATGGATGAAGAGATTGGCTGGATGGTCAGATTCAGTGGATATGAGAATAGATGGATGACAGATTGATTAGATGACAGATGGACATGTAGTGTACTGTTACTGCAGTCCTGTCTGCTGCTGTTCTCTTCCTGAAGCTGCCATCACTACTCCTGTCCTCTAGATAGCAGAGGAGATCAGCAGGCCCCTCTCCATGGCCCAGAAGGTTACCATGGTTTCCAGCGGCGGGGGTGAGGTGGGCGCGGCCAAGCTGACCGGAGAGGTTCTGGACATAATGACCAGACTACCAGCTGCCGTGGAGAAACTCACTGGAATCAACATCTCACAGGTGTGTGTGTGTGTGGAAGGAAGAGAGAGGAAAGTAGTATTTGTGTGTACATATTTGTCGACAAACACTGACATTCTCTCCTCTTCTTTCCACAGGTTGGGCTGTCTACCCGAATGGGCTGAGAATGGAGCCTAGTTATTGAGACAGTCTGCACCATCAGACCAGGAACTCCATACTGCCTCCTTGTGCCTATAATTATTATTATTATTATTACCTAGTGTAGTTTGTCTGCATGCCTGTCTCCTTAGAGCATGTCTGTCTGCATGCCTGTCTCCTTAGGGCATGCCTGTCTCCTTAGGACATGCCTGTCTCCTTAGGGCATGCCTGTCTCCTTAGGGCATGCCTGTCTCCTTAGGGCATGTCTGTCTCCTTAGGGCATGTCTGTCTCCTTAGGGCATGTCTGTCTGCATGCCTGTCTCCTTAGCGCATGTCTGTCTCCTGCATGTCTGTCTGCATGTCTGTCTCCTTAGGGCATGTCTGTCTGCATGTCTGTCTCCTTAGGGCATGTCTGTCTCCTTAGGGCATGTCTGTCTCCTTAGGGCACGTCTGTCTGCATGCCTGTCTCCTTAGGGCATGCCTGTCTGCATGCCTGTCTCCTTAGGGCATGCCTGTCTGCATGCCTGTCTCCTTAGGGCATGCCTGTCTGCATGCCTGTCTCCTTAGGGCATGCCTGTCTGCATGCCTGTCTCCTTAGGGCATGCCTGTCTCCTTATTCGACCTCCCCTCTTGCTTCCTGGTCCTTTTTGGCACTGATCTGAAAACAGAGGATGGTTCCAAGCTGTATGTTGTAAGCCTACTGGGGGAGTGTGTCTCCTGGTCATTCATAACTGTTAGTTCAGCTTGGATGAAGGAAAGAAAAGCACTTTGGACTAGCATGACACAGCCTTCGTCGTTCTGGTAGTAACTCCGCCTCCTCCACCATTCTGTACTCTTTCTTCTGTCCGCTATTCAGTGTGTTTTAATCACTGCTTCAAGCCTGCCTCTGTCTCCCTCTATTACAGGTTTGGGACAATATAAACTGTTCAACTGTCACATAGTTGCAATTCATAGAATGTTATTTCATTGGGATGTGGTTGTGTTTGAGAAATGATGTAGGAAATAATCGTGTCAGTATGAGGTCATCCATGTCATTGTTGGGTTTGTCAGCTGATTGTTTTGTCAACATTTGCAGTTCTAGAAGGTTCTCAGCATCGGAAGCTTGCTTAGTTGCTATCAATTGCTTTGCAAATGAAGAAATGCTGTTTACTTTCACTGGGAAGACATGAAGATATGTCCACAATCAGAATTTAGATAATGGTAGTCATGTTATTTATACATGACTTCTGCATGCCTTACAGCATTCCAGTACCTCTGTCTACCACCTTATGGACAAAGTAGTTTTCCACTATGTACTCCACTGACTACTCATATCTCTAAGATGACACTCTAGAATGGCCAGTGCCTTGTTTTAGAGTCTAATTAATCATATCAGTACAAGCCATATTACAATAGAAGCCAAGTTACATGCAGATTATGCTGTTTTTTGTAAGTCTGTGTTTTACAATTTGTGGGCTTTTTGCCATGACTCTGCCATTTGTGGGGGATGAGATCACAAACTATATGATGGGTTGGTACTAAACCTCTATGTGTTGGTACAATACTGGCATAGACACAATCAGTGGAGTACCGACTCTGATGGTACCTAATCTAATTACCAAAGCAATACACAAGGAACTACAGATTCTGTTACTATACTGTTGTTTATCCAACAGAAAGATTGTCATGTACACCATTATGGCTTAGTTCCAGTGTGTTTCTAAACCCTAGACTTATTAGACAGACAGGCCTTCGATCAGAGCTTCTACTGTGCTATAACTGTATAAAGGTGGAGATTTTCTGTGAAGTGATTGGAAGGAAGAGGGAGGGAGCAGACTGGGGTTTTCCTGCTGAAGGCTAACCTCCGAGGTCTCGATCTAGGTCAGGTGTACTGTCAGTCACGTGGTGTCTGGTGGATGTGTTGTTTGAGGTGAAGGTATGTGTGTAGAAGAGGGGAATGGGTGCCAGTCTGTTTCTGCTCTCTTTTCAAATCCTTATAGAATTGCCATGCCAAACATGTTTCCCTTGACAATGACAATGGAACAGGCAAAAACACAAACAGACCTGGGACCAGGCTACAGACACTAAAGTAGTGGACTTCAATTAAGTTGTATGGTCCAGTGGGGTATACAGGGACCTTCTATAGATTGGAGTAGACAATATACATTTTAATTAGGAGCTATCCTTTCATATTGTAATATTATCATTAGAATGGTGTATTTTTGTTGTGCTGGTCACATCCCTGTTTGATCCTTTTGTAGGACAGGGTTGTTGTTAGGGACTTGTTCTATACCATAGAAATAGAATCCTTCTAATTCTATACCGCTGCTCAGGATTCTAGAAGCTACTTCTCTCTACCGGATTGAATACTACCCCAAAGCTTACATGCGATCTGGCTGTCTATGCATTTTGTTACCAAGTGCCTGACTAAGTTGAAAGATTCCCCATTTTTCTCTCAACCTAAAGGCTAAACTATCACACCAGGTTAAACATGAACAATCTAGAGGCATGCTATGTCCTAAAGATATTAATGAAAGCCAATTTCGTCAAACCAATTCTACTGCTTTCACTTATGCACACACCTGTAGATTACATCAGTCAATGATTTGTGACTTCTAACCTTTTTCTGTACTGTAGCTGCACTTAGTTAAATGTGATTTCTGTGTTTATTTCCATCTATACTTTGTTGACTTGCCAAAATAATCCTGGCCTCCCGTGTAGTGTAAATTTAGTATGCAAGTGCACTAAGTTATGAATATTATAACTATTTGGAATGAAATGATTGTAACAACATATAAACACTCTGATTTCCTAACGTAGACCCTTTGTCCTGTGTTTTAATGACATGTAGAACATTCTTCCTTGCTTTATTTGGAAAGATTAACTTTATTCAAACTACAAAAATAGACGACACAATGAATTACAATGGCACCAAGGTCAGGTAGCAAACTTTCTACAGAGGAACAAAAAGAAGAGACCCCAACTGTAACAAAGAAATTCCATATATTAGTCAACAAAATAAAAATAAAATCCTTAAAATATGTACACATCAGCGACAAGGAGATTCTAAGTAGTATACAGGAAATATATACACTGTAGCCCAACTAAACCCATATTTGTATATCGAAAAAGGTCAATCGAGACACATACTGTATTCATATGGCATCACCATTCACACTCATTCAATCAGTAAACAAGGATTATTTGATCATCTTGATTAAGCCTGACACATTATGCAGAACTACACTCAGTAAGGCAGAGTAATGTAGATGAAAGGTTACTGACCAACTAAAAGGCTTTGTATACAGTTGTTAGTGCTCCTCTTCTCATGAGTGTTAGGTTCTTTGTGATTGGGATGTTTTAACCATCAGGTCTGTTGGGTATCTATATAACACTGGCAGAAAGCATTTGGTGTACTCTGCCTTTCCTCATCATGCAGACAGAGGTTTTCCAAAGCTGAATTTTCCTCCTTGAGAACATTGAGGCAGTTCTATTTGAACAACAAGCCACTGATATGAATCATGAATAAATGATCATCTTGAAGTAGATAAATCACAAGACACCGACCTGTTTTTCTGTTTAGAACTACATCTATTTTGACCAGCAATGCCATGTTGGACTGCTATCGGTACTAACACCAAGGGGATACAGACTGTCTGTACGCTCCAACATCCAGACTAGCATACTAACCTGATACTCGTATAGTAACATGATACATACCAGTGTTGTGGGAGCTACTCTGAAAGTGTTGTTAATTAGTTGTTAAACTACAAGTACTGTAACTACGCCCCAAGACTGGCCACGACTCTAGTATTCTAGTGCAGGCATTGGGGCGTGCGGCCAGAAACAGCCTTTAAAGTGCAGCTGGTAGTGTATTGGACATGTACATGAACCTCCTTTCTGCATCTGGGTCACTGACTCAGACCCAGCTCCGCTATCCATCACTGGTAGAAAATCACACCGCTCACCTCACTTACACATGAAAATGGTCATTTACATATATCAGCCCCCACTCCCCTCTAGTCGTCAATCCATCTGTCCATCTGTGTTATGCTGTTCCATCAGCTAGTCACCAATCACAACTGTCAGTTTCACATGTGATGTCAGCACAGGCAGTGCTGTGTGTGTTGCTGTGGTCTGTACTATTCCAGCTCTCATCAGGAAGGATGTCTCTCTTCTGTTAAGTTCAAATCTC
Source organism: Oncorhynchus tshawytscha (assembly GCF_018296145.1). NCBI lineage: Eukaryota > Metazoa > Chordata > Actinopteri > Salmoniformes > Salmonidae > Oncorhynchus > Oncorhynchus tshawytscha. The sequence continues at coordinate 14,808,754 of NC_056431.1, read as the reverse complement.
ATAGTCTGTAGCCGTTCACAGTGCACCTCCCCTACTGTACCTGTTCTCTCAGTCAGTGAGGCTCAAGTCACATGACACCAGTCAGTCTTCTCTGGCTCCGGAAGTCCAAAGGGTTCTAGTTTGGAGGTCTGGTAGAGTAACAACCATATCTCTATGGTAACAACCACACACTTCCTGTCCTGGAAAGAGTCCTCGAGTCCAGATCAGTTCACACCCTCTATAACTCCATAGTTACAGCTCAGAGTGGATCAGTTGTGAGAGATATGAGTGAGACTGCAGAATGAAAGGCTTCTGGATTGGTGAGATACTGAGTTGGGTGGAGTGGGAAGCAGAATGTGGAAAGACTATAGTCACAATGCCAGCTAAGTATAGTCTGAGGAGCTGACTGACTGGCAGCATTGTCTAATGCCTGGTGTTACAGACTGCTGGTGTGTCTGCTACTGGCCTGTGTATGAGATACCATCATTCTGCTTGCCAGACTTTAACAGGTAGACCAGAGGAATATAATGCAATATTCAGCCACACTCGTCTGGTTCCATGAGACTAGAGACAACCTTAGACTGGGGTCTGGGATGGAGGGTTTGGAGCTGGGAAGAACTGGGTTATATACTGAAAACTAGTGAAACGTAATGGGACATATTCGTTTTATATATACTACTAAGACAGCAAACCTTGTGTGCAATTTCATCTCTGTGAAAAATGTGTGCATACTGTTTTGAGATGGAGAAATGTTGGCAGTATGAGAATATATATAGACCTTCACCAGTAACCCTAGCACATGATTTATACAAATACCAAAAACATTAGCAGGTCAAGTAATAAAATATCTTTATAGGACAATGTGTTAAGTTTATCCCAACATGTTAATATGCTATTAAACTATGAGTGTCAGAGTATTAAAGTCTGACATGAATACATAATCAGATTGGTATTGTTTATATTCTTTGAGAAACGTTAATCAGCGTTACACATTAATTTTAGCTTCATCTACATTACCAAGCATTGTCACATCGCCTCCCCATACGTCTTACAGCTTCCCTGTGTTCGCTAGCAGACCATTGACAGACCATCGGTGGTCCTGGAAGCACTATGCAGAATCAGACACCAACCCACCACCGCACTAACCATTGTGTTGTGTTACATTCTTATCAAGACGCTCTAGAGACTACTCAGGGGGGTGAAATGGGTTTGGGTTGGGGTCTGTCTTGTGGGAGTGAAAACCGAACCAGCGGTGTCTCAGCCCCATCCGCCCATCATAGAGAGATACAAAATATACAAGCAGGCACCCGTCCCTCTACTGCACACCTCTCCCTCTACACCTCCACCACTTCTACACACATCCCTCGCTCAAAGCACTCATCTCTATGATGAATGGAGGAATGGAGGTAGGAGGAGCCGTCTCTAATCCCTCTCTCTCCATCTCACTCTTAAATTCCTCTCTCTCTCTACACCATGTTCATGGCATCCTCTGTGAGGAAGGAGTGAATGTGGGCAAATGATGGGCGGAGCTTGCAGTCCCGGTTCCAGCAGCTCAGCATGAGGTCATAGAGACCCTGAGGACACACATCTGGCCTGCTCAGATACACCTGGGGGTGGGGAGGGAGGGAAAGGGGATGGGAGGGAGGGAGAGAGGGAGGGGGAAGATGGGAGAGAGGGGATGGAGGGGAGGGGGAGAAAGGGAGATGGGGAGGCAAAGACAGAGGAGGGATGGGGGAGAAAGATAGAAAGGTGGAGGGGGAAGAGAAAAGGGAGGAGGGAGAGATGAGGGTTAAACATTCCATCTACTTAAATGTACTGCTACTGTGCTGTATGAACCTGTGTATAAGTGTGTGTACCTGTCTTCCGTGGTCCCTGAAGAACTCTCCGGCGTTGTCTATGACCTGTTCATCAGTCAGGTTGGAGTAGGGTTGCTCCTGACACACACTCAGCATCTCCCACAGAGTCACACCAAACGCCCACACGTCACTGGCTGTGGTGAACTTCCCCTGCAGAGACACACACTATCTGTTAGTTACTGGTTAGTTACTTATTTACCACAACTAACTTACTACTTGTCCCACCATTTTGTTTCTTTCTTTTGTAATGTCCTCATATCTTCCCTCTTGTTTTCTTTATGCCTCTCTCCTTCCTCGCCCCTCTCTCTCCTTCCTCGCCCCTCTCTCTCCTTCCTCGCCCCTCTCTCTCTCCTTCCTCACCTCTCTCTCTCTCCTTCCTCGCCCCTCTCTCTCCTTCCTCGCCCCTCTCTCTCCCTGTGTGTCCTCTCACCATCAGTATACACTCCCAAGCCATCCATCGTATAGGCAGCACGGCCCGCCCCTCTCTCTCCTTCCTCGCCCCTCTCTCTCCTTCCTCGCCCCTCTCTCTCCTTCCCCGCCCCTCTCTCTCCTTCCCCGCCCCTCTCTCTCCTTCCTCGCCCCTTTCTCTCCTTCCTCGCCCCTCTCTCTCCTTCCCCGCCCCTCTCTCTCCTTCCTCGCCCCTCTCTCTCCTTCCTCGCCCCTCTCTCTCCTTCCCCGCCCCTCTCTCTCCTTCCTCGCCCCTCTCTCTCCTTCCCCGCCCCTCTCTCTCCTTCCCTGCCCCTCTCTCTCCCTGTGTGTCCTCTCACCATCAGTACACTCCCAGGCCATCCATCGTATAGGCAGCACGGCCCGCCCCTCTCTCTCCTTCCTCGCCCCTCTCTCTCCTTCCTCGCCCCTCTCTCTCCTTCCCCGCCCCTCTCTCTCCTTCCCCGCCCCTCTCTCTCCTTCCTCGCCCCTTTCTCTCCTTCCCCGCCCCTCTCTCTCCTTCCTCACCCCTCTCTCTCCTTCCTCACCCCTCTCTCTCCTTCCTCGCCCCTCTCTCTCCTTCCTCGCCCCTTTCTCTCCTTCCTCGCCCCTCTCTCTCCTTCCCCGCCCCTCTCTCTCCTTCCTCGCCCCTCTCTCTCCTTCCTCGCCCCTCTCTCTCCTTCCCCGCCCCTCTCTCTCCTTCCTCACCCCTCTCTCTCCTTCCCCCCCCCTCTCTCTCCTTCCCTGCCCCTCTCTCTCCCTGTGTGTCCTCTCACCATCAGTACACTCCCAGGCCATCCATCGTATAGGCAGCACGGCCCGCCCCTCTCTCTCCTTCCTCGCCCCTCTCTCTCCTTCCTCGCCCCTCTCTCTCCTTCCCCGCCCCTCTCTCTCCTTCCCCGCCCCTCTCTCTCCTTCCTCGCCCCTCTCTCTCCTTCCTCGCCCCTCTCTCTCCTTCCCCGCCCCTCTCTCTCCTTCCTCACCCCTCTCTCTCCTTCCCCGCCCCTCTCTCTCCTTCCCTGCCCCTCTCTCTCCCTGTGTGTCCTCTCACCATCAGTACACTCCCAGGCCATCCATCGTATAGGCAGCACGGCCCGCCCCTCTCTCTCCTTCCTCGCCCCTCTCTCTCCTTCCTCGCCCCTCTCTCTCCTTCCCCGCCCCTCTCTCTCCTTCCCCGCCCCTCTCTCTCCTTCCTCACCCCTCTCTCTCCTTCCCCGCCCCTCTCTCCTTCCCTGCCCCTCTCTCTCCCTGTGTGTCCTCTCACCATCAGTACACTCCCAGGCCATCCATCGTATAGGCAGCACGGCCCGCCCCTCTCTCTCCTTCCTCACCCCTCTCTCTCTCCTTCCTCGCCCCTCTCTCCTTCCTCGCCCCTCTCTCTCCCTGTGTGTCCTCTCACCATCAGTATACACTCCCAGGCCATCCATCGTATAGGCAGCACGGCCCGCCCCTGGATGCGGTAGTAGTCTCCAGCGTACAGGTTTCTGCTCATCCCAAAGTCGGCGATCTTGATGGGTCGCTCCCCGCCCCGGTCGCCCCCGCTCTCGCCCTTCTCACCCCCCACCAGGCAGTTTCTTGTGGCCAGGTCACGGTGCACAAAGTTCAGAGACGACAGAAACTTCATCCCTGAAGCTATCTGACTGGCCATGGCGATCAGAGCAGGGTAACTGAGAGGGAGGGATGTGTGGTGGAAGAAGAAGAGAAGAGATAAGTGGCAGAAATACAATATTTCAGATGCAGGTGTGTGTGTATATGCATCTGTCTTCATGAAAACGTGAGTGTCACTGTGTGTGTGTACTCTGTGTGTGTGTGTGTGTGTGTGTGTGTGTGTGTGTGTGTGTGTGTACTTTGTGTGCGTGTGTGTTATTACGGCCCTGAATTTTTCTGAACCGTCTCAGTGCTTCTTCTTCCAATAGGGCGCTTCCCCTTTAATTCCCCATTAAATAGCCAGCATCAGCTGCACAAAAGTGGGTTTGTGATGGAGACGTGAATGAGGATGTGTTCAACCCTCAGTTCCCAAGCTGCTCTATTCCGTTTGTTTTGTTGCCTTTAAAAGTGTTTTGTAGCCTAATAGCTAGTTTACCCAGGATCGGATCCACTCTTTGCGTCGGTGGACTACACGTCTCTGTTGTTCTTCAGGGCCTTTCTCAGACGGAGATCTGCTGGCGGATTGGATTGTCTGACTGACCGACTGACTACAACCTTTTTGTATACGGTATTTCATTTGTTTTGGGGTGATGAATACCGTGATGATTTGTAGTTAGTTGTAAGTGAGGACGTATTAGTATTTGATACGCTTTATAGTTGTGTGGTAAAATAATTGTTGTTTTGATTGTATGATTTGATACTGGGTGTACACTACACTTGTATGAACGGACAAACATTGCGTGACTAAGGTCACTTTACCAGGCTGGACTCTTTTTAGGCCCGAGGTACAGGACATTTCTGGAGGAGCCAGAGCTCATTATTTATTATATTGTTATGTGTGTGTGATCATTTATGTTGGTAATACAACCCACGCAAAAGAATACAGTTGTTTTTAAAGTTCTTTTCAATGTTTTAAGGGTTTATGAAAGGTGTATTGACTTTTACATAAGTCCTTTGTATTGGTGTAGACTTGACGGACCAGATGGGACTCATTCCCTCACAAACCAAAAGGAGAAACCAATGTTTTCTCTGGTAGGCACAACCTACCTGGCACCCCTATTAATAATAACCTCAAGTGAAAACCATTACAGTGTGTGTGTACTATGTGTGCGTATTACCTGATGGTGGGGGTGTTGTGTGTGGGTCCAGTCTTGTCCAGCAGGACTCTGTGTGAGAGGTACTGGTTGTGTGTGTGTACTATGTGTGCATATTACCTGATGGTGGGGGTGTTGTGTGTGGGTCCAGTCTTGTCCAGCAGGACTCTGTGTGAGAGGTACTGGTTGTGTGTGTGTACTATGTGTGCGTATTACCTGATGGTGGGGGTGTTGTGTGTGGGTCCGGTCTTGTCCAGCAGGACTCTGTGTGAGAGGTACTGGTTGAGGTCCCCACTCTCCATGTACTCTGTGACCATACAGAGAGGGTCACTGCTCACACACACTCCCAACAGACTGATGATGTTGGGGTCCTTCAAACGAGATAGAATCTTCCCCTCCTTTAGGAAGTCATTCCTAGGATGGAGAGAGAGGAGCGAGGGGTGGAGAGAGAGAGAGAGAGAGAGCGAGACGGATGTTGGGGTCGAGGGGTTCCCTCCTTTAGGAAGTCATTCCTAGGATGGAGAGAGAGGAGCGAGGGGTGGAGGGGTGGGGAGAGAGAGCGAGCGAGGGGTGGGGGGGTAGAGAGAGCGAGGGGTGGGGGGCAGAGAGAGGGAGGGGTGGGGGGTAGAGAGAGAGATGGGTGGGGGGGTAGAGAGAGAGAGGAGTGAGGGGTGGGGGGGGTAGATAGAGAGAGAGAGAGGAGCGAGGGGTGGGGGATAGAGAGAGAGGAGGAGTGGGGGTAGAAAGAGAGGAGCGAGGGGTGGGGGGTAGAGAGAGAGAGAGAGCAGCGAGGGGGGGGGGGGTAGAGAGAGAGGAGCGAGGGGTGGGTGGAGAGAGGAGCGAGGGGTGGCGAGAGGAGCGAGGGGTGGGGGGTAGAGAGAGCGAGGGGTGGGGGGCAGAGAGAGAGAGGGGGGGGGGGGGGGTGGGAGAGAGAGAGAGAGCAGCGAGGGGTGGGGGGTAGAGAGAGAGGAGCGAGGGGTGGGTGGAGAGAGGAGCGAGGGGGTGGCGAGAGGAGCGAGGGGTGGGGGGGGTAGAGAGAGCGAGGGGTGGGGGGGGCAGAGAGAGAGGGGGTGGGGGGTAGAGAGAGAGAGAGGGGCAGTGGGGGGAGAGCAGGGTGGAGAGAGAGAGGAGCGAGGGGTGGGGGATAGAGAGAGAGAGGAGCGAGGGGGGGGGATAGAGAGAGAGGGAGTGGGGGTAGAAAGAGAGGAGCGAGGGGTGGGGGGTAGAGAGAGAGAGAGAGGGGGTTGGAGAGAGAGAGAGGGGGGTTGGAGAGAGAGAGGGGGTGGGGGTGGAGAGAGAGGGCGTGGGCAGTTGGAGAGAGAGAGAGCAGGGTGGAGAGAGAGAGGGGGCGCGTGGTGGAGAGAGCGAGGCAGGGTGGGGGGGGTGGAGAGCGGAGCGGGGTGGGGGGTGGAGAGAGAGAGAGGAGCGAGGGGTGGAGAGAGAGTGAGTAAAGAGGGGTGGGGAGAGAGAAAGAGAGAGAGGTGGGGGTGGAGAGGGAGAGCGAGGGGTGGAGAGAGAGTAGAGAGGGGTGGGGGGTGGAGAGAGTGGGGTGGGGGAGTGGAGAGAGAGTGGGGGTGGAGAGAGAAAGAGAGAGCGAGGGGGTGGTGGGGTGGAGAGAGGAGCGTGAGGGGTTGGAGAGAGAGAGGGGGTGGGGGGTGGAGAGAGAGGAGCGTGGGCGGTTGGAGAGAGAGAGAGCGGGGTGGAGAGAGAGAGGAGCGCGTGGTGGAGAGAGAGCGAGAGCGGGGTGGGGGTGTAAGCGAGAGCGGGGTGGGGGGTGGAGAGAGAGAGGAGCGAGGGGTGGAGAGAGAGTGAGTAAAGAGGGGTAGGGAGAGAGAGAGAGAAAGAGAGAGAGAGGTGGGGGTGGAGAGGGAGAGAGCGGGGTGGAGAGAGAAGAGTGAGGGGAGGGGGTGGAGAGAGAGCGGGGTGGAGAGTGAAGAGTGAGGGGAGGGGGTGGAGAGAGAGCGGGGTGGAGAGAGAAGAGTGAGGGGGGGGTGGAGAGAGAGAGCGGGGTGGAGAGAGAAGAGTGAGGGGAGGGGGTGGAGAGAGAGAGCGGGGTGGAGAGAGAAGAGCGACGGGAGGGGGGTAGAGAGCGAGAGAGAGAGAGAGGGGTGGAGAGAGCGAGAGATCAACAATTGAAACGAGAAAAAGCTAAAAAAAGTAGAGAAGAGATGGAGAGACAATGAGAGAGAGGTAGAAACTGAGAAAGAAAAACAAAACTTTAGGACCAAAATGAGATGTTCTTAATAGATTTAGAAATGGTAATTGTTCGCTAAATGATTTAGATGAACTATCCTGAGACGGACCTGGCATTCTTGGAGGCGTCAGGGCGCAGTATCTTAACAGCCACCAGCAGAGGGCGTCCTTTCCTCACGTTGAAAGGGAACTCCAGGTTAGGCAGGTCCTGAGGGCTCTCTATCTCACACAGGTGCACCTGAGGAAGGAACCAATAGGAAAAGTTACCTTCAGACAACCAACAACCACAACAAAAAATCTCTCACATGATCAGAAAACCACCCCTCTGCACCACAAATTACTTCAACGATGCCAGTCTGACTAAAGAATGTAGAGAACGACAGAGCAGCGGAAGAATTTAGTGAGAGTTGTCAAGCTAACACACACTTACACATGCACACACACACACATGCACACACACAGTATAGTTAAACACGTCTCCACACACACATGCACACACACAGTATAGTTAAACACGTCTACACATACAAACAAGCACACACACAGGCATACACACCTCTCCAAACTGTCCTTCTCCCAGTTTCTCCTTGAAGACCAGACAGTGTCGGGGCAGTTCAGGCAGGGGGGTGCAGTCTGCTGCAGTGGGGCTGGGGGAGGTCAGGGCTGGCACTGCATACGTGTTGTTACCACTGACAAGACAAATCACAGCTAAGTGTATTGAAATTGACACTTTAGGGTAGAAACACAAAAAAGGCAATACAATATGAATAAAAGAACATAAAAACAAAGAAAGATCACTGATTCAAGTCCAAGTTAAAACGGTGGGTTTTTAATGGTGATTTAACCCTCCTACCTGACGCCCTGCAGGCTAACGATGTCTGCCTCTGCATAGTGGGGCACGCTGGCGGGGAAGGGGGGAGACAGGGCCGGGTAGGGAGGGGCATCGGGGTATGGGGGAGGCTCCTCCTGGGTGGGGGGCAAGCACTTCTCCAAGTCCATACCACAGGCTGGAGGGAGAGAGAGGAGGGAAGAGGTTGTGAAAGGAGGGATGGAGGAGTGGAGAGAGGCTCAGGCCGTTGTCATGACAACTTTGAGACAAATCACTTTATTATGTTAAAAGCACTTCACAAAATGGAGTGAATTGATGCAGTGAGTGAGTGAATTGCAGTGAGTGAGTGACAGACACACGGTTCATAATCAAACACATGCTCAGAGCCCTGATGTCACTCTGTTATTCTAGACAGTATGATTCCAGCTCTATGGAGCTCCAGGGAGGGGGTGAATCCTGGTACTTCCCCCCCAGTCAGAGGCTCTTACCCTGGGCCCCATTATTGAGGCTCTTCTCCTGAGGGTGGGAGGAGCTGGCCCTGGCCAAAGGGACGGTTAGGGGCCACGAGGAGCCTGAGCCATGCTGCCTCTGATCTGACAGGAGGAGGTCATAGGCTGGGTTGTTTAACAGCAAGGCTGGGGGGGTGGACATGGGAGCACATACACACACATGGACACACACACGCAAAACACAAAATAAGGCAAACAACATGCGATATACACATCAAGGCAAAACACACAAGGCAAACACAACATAACACAGCACAGCACCACACAACATAACATAACACAGCACAGCACCACACAACATAACACAGCACAGCACCACATAACATAACACAGCACAGCACCACATAACATAACACAGCACAGCACCACATAACATAACACAGCACAGCACCACATAACATAACACAGCACAGCACCACATAACATAACACAGCACAGCACCACACAACATAACACAGCACAGCACCACACAACATAACACAGCACAGCATAACATAACACAGCACAGCACCACACAACATAACATAACATAACACAGCACCACACAACATAACATAACACAGCACAACAAAAACACAACACAACAAAAACATAACACAAGTTAGCGAAACACAGCATACCAGTGACAATACAAGGGGAGGGATGCATTAAGTTGGGGAGAACAGAACAGGTCTGCAGAGCAAAGACCAGGCAAGGTTAACACAACTCAGACAATGAACAAATGTAACACCCACAGGGGTATAATGTACATGTGGGAGGATAATATTTCTGTTATTCAGCATAATCATGTTCCTGTGATAGTTATTCTTCTGTATAATGTGACACCGTTCAAATCTGACACAGTGGATAGTAAAGACAGCATAGTGGCCACCTGCAGCGCGGAGCAACTAGGAATGCTCTCTCTCTCTCTTCCTCTTTCCTTCCCATCAGTCAACAATAGGTCTCTTATGCCCTGTGTAGGTGTATGTGTGTGTGGGTGTGTGTATATGGCTGGGTGGGTGTGTGTGTGTGTATATGTGTTGGTGGGTGTGTATGTGTGGGTGTGTGTATATGGCTGGGTGGGTGTGTGTATATGTGTGTATGGGTGGGTGGGTGTGTATGTGTGTGTCCCCTATTTGCTGATCTGTGTCTATCATCAGGATCTAATGGTGTCATGTTTAGTTTTAGTGTTTGATCTGTTGTATCCTGTTGTGTGTTTACTGTTCTGTACCACATCTCCTTCTCATTTGTGTGTTTACTGTACTGTACCACATCTCCTTCTCCTTTGTGTGTTTACTGTACTGTACCACATCTCCTTTGTGTGTTTACTGTACTGTACCACATCTCCTTCTCCTTTGTGTGTTTACTGTTCTGTACCACATCTCCTTCTCCTTTGTGTGTTTACTGTTCTGTACCACATCTCATTCTCCTTTGTGTGTTTACTGTTCTGTACCACATCTCCTTTGTGTGTTTACTGTTCTGTACCACATCTTCTTCTGCTTTGTGTGTTTACTGTACTGTACCACATCTCCTTTGTGTGTTTACTGTACTGTACCACATCTCATTTGTGTGTTTACTGTACTGTACCACATCTCCTTTGTGTGTTTACTGTACTGTACCACATCTCCTTTGTGTGTTTACTGTACTGTACCACATCTCATTTGTGTGTTTACTGTACTGTACCACATCTCCTTCTCCTTTGTGTGTTTACTGTTCTGTACCACATCTCCTTTGTGTGTTTACTGTACTGTACCACATCTCCTTCTCCTTTGTGTGTTTACTGTACTGTACCACATCTCCTTTGTGTGTTTACTGTACTGTACCACATCTCCTTTGTGTGTTTACTGTACTGTACCACATCTCATTTGTGTGTTTACTGTACTGTACCACATCTCCTTCTCCTTTGTGTGTTTACTGTTCTGTACCACATCTCCTTTGTGTGTTTACTGTACTGTACCACATCTCCTTCCTTTGTGTGTTTACTGTTCTGTACCACATCTCCTTTGTGTGTTTACTGTTCTGTACCACATCTCCTTTGTGTGTTTACTGTTCTGTACCACATCTCCTTTGTGTGTTTACTGTTCTGTACCACATCTCCTTCTCCTTTGTGTGTTTACTGTACTGTACCACATCTCCTTCTCCTTTGTGTGTTTACTGTACTGTACCACATCTCCTTCTCCTTTGTGTGTTTACTGTACTGTACCACATCTCATTTGTGTGTTTACTGTACCACATCTCCTTCTCCTGTGTGTGTTTACTGTACTGTACCACATCTCCTTCTCCTTTGTGTGTTTACTGTACTGTACCACATCTCCTTTGTGTGTTTACTGTACTGTACCACATCTCCATCTCCTTTGTGTGTTTACTGTACTGTACCACATCTCCTTTGTGTGTTTACTGTACTGTACCACATCTCCATCTCCTTTGTGTGTTTACTGTACTGTACCACATCTCCATCTCCTTTGTGTGTTTACTGTACTGTACCACATCTCCTTCTCCTTTGTGTGTTTACTGTACTGTACCACATCTCCATCTCCTTTGTGTGTTTACTGTTCTGTACCACATCTCATTTGTGTGTTTACTGTACTGTACCACATCTCCTTCTCCTTTGTGTGTTTACTGTACTGTACCACATCTCCATCTCCTTTGTGTGTTTACTGTTCTGTACCACATCTCCTTTGTGTGTTTACTGTACTGTACCACATCTCCTTCTCCTTTGTGTGTTTACTGTACTGTACCACATCTCCATCTCCTTTGTGTGTTTACTGTTCTGTACCACATCTCATTTGTGTGTTTACTGTACTGTACCACATCTTCTTCTGCTTTGTGTGTTTACTGTACTGTACCACATCTCCTTCTCCTTTGTGTGTTTACTGTACTGTACCACATCTCCTTCTCCTTTGTGTGTTTACTGTACTGTACCACATCTCCATCTCATTTGTGTGTTTACTGTACTGTACCACATCTTCTTCTGCTTTGTGTGTTTACTGTACTGTACCACATCTCCTTTGTGTGTTTACTGTACTGTACCACATCTCCATCTCCTTTGTGTGTTTACTGTTCTGTACCACATCTCATTTGTGTGTTTACTGTACTGTACCACATCTTCTTCTCCTTTGTGTGTTTACTGTACTGTACCACATCTCCTTCTCCTTTGTGTGTTTACTGTACTGTACCACATCTCCATCTCCTTTGTGTGTTTACTGTACTGTACCACATCTCATTTGTGTGTTTACTGTACTGTACCACATCTCCTTCTCCTTTGTGTGTTTACTGTTCTGTACCACATCTCCTTCTCCTGTGTGTGTTTACTGTACTGTACCACATCTCATTTGTGTGTTTACTGTTCTGTACCACATCTTCTTCTCCTTTGTGTGTTTACTGTACTGTACCACATCTCCTTTGTGTGTTTACTGTACTGTACCACATCTCCTTCTCCTTTGTGTGTTTACTGTTCTGCACCACATCTCCTTTGTGTGTTTACTGTACTGTACCACATCTCCTTCTCCTTTGTGTGTTTACTGTACTGTACCACATCTCCTTCTCCTTTGTGTGTTTACTGTTCTGTACCACATCTCATTCTCCTTTGTGTGTTTACTGTACTGTACCACATCTCCTTCTCCTTTGTGTGTTTACTGTTCTGTACCACATCTCATTCTCCTTTGTGTGTTTACTGTTCTGTACCACATCTCATTCTCCTTTGTGTGTTTACTGTACTGTACCACATCTCCTTCTCCTTTGTGTGTTTACTGTTCTGTACCACATCTCATTCTCCTTTGTGTGTTTACTGTTCTGTACCACATCTCCTTCTCCTTTGTGTGTTTACTGTACTGTACCACATCTCCTTCTCCTTTGTGTGTTTACTGTTCTATATCACATCTCATTCTCCTTTGTGTGTTTACTGTTCTGTACCACATCTCATTCTCCTTTGTGTGTTTACTGTACTGTACCACATCTCCTTCTCCTTTGTGTGTTTACTGTTCTGTACCACATCTCCTTTGTGTGTTTACTGTACTGTACCACATCTCCTTCTCCTGTGTGTGTTTACTGTACTGTATCACATCTCATTCTCCTTTGTGTTTACTGTTCTGTACCACATCTTCTTCTCCTTTGTGTGTTTACTGTACTGTACCACATCTCCTTCTCCTTTGTGTGTTTACGGTTCTGTACCACATCTCCTTTGTGTGTTTACTGTACTGTACCACATCTCCTTCTCCTTTGTGTGTTTACTGTACTGTACCACATCTCCTTCTCCTTTGTGTGTTTACTGTACCACATCTCCTTCTCCTTTGTGTGTTTACTGTTCTGTACCACATCTCATTTGTGTGTTTACTGTACTGTACCACATCTCCTTCTCCTTTGTGTGTTTACTGTACTGTACCACATCTCCTTCTCCTTTGTGTGTTTACTGTACCACATCTCCTTCTCCTTTGTGTGTTTACTGTACTGTACCACATCTCATTTGTGTGTTTACTGTTCTGTACCACATCTCCTTTGTGTGTTTACTGTTCTGTACCACATCTCCTTCTCCTTTGTGTGTTTACTGTTCTGTACCACATCTCCGTCTCCTGTGTGTGTTTACTGTACTGTACCACATCTCCTTCTCCTTTGTGTGTTTACTGTACTGTACCACATCTCCTTTGTGTGTTTACTGTTCTGTACCACATCTCCTTCTCCTTTGTGTGTTTACTGTTCTGTACCACATCTCCGTCTCCTTTGTGTGTTTACTGTTCTGTACCACATCTCCTTCTCCTTTGTGTGTTTACTGTTCTGTACCACATCTCCTTCTCCTTTGTGTGTTTACTGTTCTGTACCACATCTCCTTCTCCTGTACTGTACCACATCTCCTTTGTGTTTACTGTACTGTACCACATCTCCTTCTCCTTTGTGTGTTTACTGTTCTGTACCACATCTCCTTTGTGTGTTTACTGTACTGTACCACATCTCCTTTGTGTGTTTACTGTACTGTACCACATCTCCTTCTCCTTTGTGTGTTTACTGTACTGTGCCACATCTCCTTCTCCTTTGTGTTTACTGTACTGTACCACATCTCCTTCTCCTTTGTGTGTTTACTGTTCTGTACCACATCTCCTTCTCCTTTGTGTGTTTACTGTTCTGTACCACATCTCCTTCTCCTTTGTGTGTTTACTGTTCTGTACCACATCTCCTTCTCCTTTGTGTGTTTACTGTACTGTACCACATCTCCTTCTCCTTTGTGTGTTTACTGTTCTGTACCACATCTCCTTCTCCTTTGTGTGTTCTGTACCACATCTCCTTCTCCTTTGTGTGTTTACTGTACTGTACCACATCTCCTTTGTGTGTTTACTGTACTGTACCACATCTCCTTCTCCTTTGTGTGTTTACTGTACTGTACCACATCTCATTTGTGTGTTTACTGTACCACATCTCCTTCTCCTGTGTGTGTTTACTGTACTGTACCACTTCTCCTTTGTGTGTTTACTGTACTGTACCACATCTCCTTTGTGTGTTTACTGTTCTGTACCACATCTCCTTCTCCTTTGTGTGTTTACTGTTCTGTACCACATCTCCTTCTCCTTTGTGTGTTTACTGTACTGTACCACATCTCCTTCTCCTTTGTGTGTTTACTGTTCTGTACCACATCTCCTTCTCCTTTGTGTGTTTACTGTACTGTACCACATCTCCTTCTCCTTTGTGTGTTTACTGTTCTGTACCACATCTCCTTCTCCTTTGTGTGTTTACTGTTCTGTACCACATCTCCTTCTCCTTTGTGTGTTTACTGTACTGTACCACATCTCCTTTGTGTGTTTACTGTACTGTACCACATCTCCTTCTCCTTTGTGTGTTTACTGTTCTGTACCACATCTCCTTCTCCTTTGTGTGTTTACTGTTCTGTACCACATCTCCTTCTCCTTTGTGTGTTTACTGTTCTGTACCACATCTCCTTCTCCTTTGTGTGTTTACTGTTCTGTACCACATCTCCTTTGTGTGTTTACTGTTCTGTACCACATCTCCTTCTCCTTTGTGTGTTTACTGTACTGTACCACATCTCCTTTGTGTGTTTACTGTTCTGTACCACATCTCCTTTGTGTGTTTACTGTTCTGTACCACATCTCATTCTCCTTTGTGTGTTTACTGTTCTGTACCACATCTCCTTCTCCTTTGTGTGTTTACTGTTCTGTACCACATCTCCTTTGTGTGTTTACTGTTCTGTACCACATCTCCTTCTCCTTTGTGTGTTTACTGTACTGTACCACATCTCCTTCTCCTTTGTGTGTTTACTGTTCTGTACCACATCTCCTTCTCCTTTGTGTGTTTACTGTACTGTACCACATCTCCTTCTCCTTTGTGTGTTTACTGTACTGTACCACATCTCCTTCTCCTTTGTGTGTTTACTGTACTGTCTGTCTGTCTGTCTGTCTGTCTGTCTGTCTGTCTGTCTGTCTGTCTGTCTGTCTGTCTGTCTGTCTGTCTGTCTGTCTGTCTGTCTGTCTGTCTGTCTGTCTGTCTGTCTGCCTCCCTAACTATGTATCTCGATCTCTCAGTCAAACTGACACTCTCTGTGTGTTTGCGGTCTAACTGCGACCATGTCTTACCGTTGCTGTCTCGTGGTCGGAGCAGTGCGCTGGGCTCCTGGTACTCTCCCTCTCCGTCACAGCGCTCCCTGTCCCTGTCGTCAGGGAATGTGTGTATACGCTGGTAGCGGCTGGAGTAGCTGTGTGTGTTGTTGATCACCACGTTGTCCGAGGGGACGGATAGATGGACACGCAACTCGTCACTGGACAGACTGCCCTGGGCCTGGAGAGGACAAGGAGAGGGTTAGCAAAACACACACAACGCAAGCCAGCGCATGCATACACACACACACACACACACACACACACACACACACACACACACACTACTGGACAAACTAATTTGAGCCTGAAAGGCCAACACGCACATTAAGTAAGAATGTGAAGATACGTGAGGCAGATAGTGGTAGCCATTTTGAAAGTCATGCTGAAAGCCTTCCTCCTTCACCTTGCCCAGTATCTTCTTCCAGTATTGCCTCCACAGAATGACAGCGATCACAGCTAATAGCAGCAGGATGATGCCCACCAGGCAGCCAATCAGGATGGCTGTGTTACTGCTGTCGTCCTTGGCGACAGGAAGGCCCGCCCTCGGGGTCATGGCATCGAAGTCGGCCCCTGAGAAGAACATAAACGTAATGAAGTGTATGTGTGTGTGTTTGCGACAGTATATGTGGTACGTGAGAGAGTGAGTATTTCGTCAGTAAATGTGTAAGTGTTAATGTGCTTTACAGTCTGTGTATTAGCACAGTCTGTATAGTCAGAGAGGGAACTGCATCTGTCTGCCACACCCAAATACTTTCATCAAGCTCACTGACTGTCTGGTGTGTGTGTTCCTGTTTTGTGTGTGTACAGTATGTGTGCTCATGCCGGGGAGGTCTGTGAAAGCCTCAGGGCTGGTCTTGGGGACAGAATGTTTTAGCTGTGTTTTCTGTTCCAGATGACCTTGCATGAGAGCAGCAGCTCTGATTATATAGGAAATAGAATGCACACAGTTTATGAGTTCAGCTCAAACATGCAAAACAGTGTAAAGTCTCTCTCTCTCACCAGCCGTTAAGACAGACATAGCACTACACACTGCCGCCCTCTTAAATAAATAAAAAAGGCCTGTAATTGTCTGATGTTCCTTAGTTCCACAGTGGTTCCGTTGGTTCCGTCAACATGCAGTTAGGGAGATCACAGGAAGGAAGCAGTGGTGTTGTTGTATGTGAATATGATGAGGTACCACAAAGCAACATGCTGTGTTAGTGTGTTACACTCTTTGGCCCAGAGTCAAAACATTAACTCCACCTCCCATAATCCTTCCCTCCTGCCCTTCCTCCCTCCCTATTTTCTTTCCTTCTGAACCCCTCATGGTCTCAGGACAGCTCTAAGCTGTGTTAAACAGACCAGTTATCAGGGGAAATGTCCTTTCCCTCTTTCCACCCCCCTCCCTCTCTCTCTCTCTCACCTGACAGTGTGCTGTTACCCGTGCTGTCCATCATGGGGTTGGTGGTGGGGGGTTCTAGAGGAACGAGGGATGGAAGGAGTGATCATACAGAGGAGAAGAGTTTCTCTCAAGGTACTGAAAAGCATGAGAGCGTGATGATATGTAGCATATGAGATGTCCAACTCCACGTGGAAAATAAAGATGTATTATTCTGTAGATGACCATGTTGCCAGACAAAGCTGCAGTGTAGACGACCATGTTGCCAGACAAAGCTGCAGTGTAGACAACCATGTTGCCAGACAACGCTGCAGTGTAGACGACCATGTTGCCAGACAACGCTGCAGTGTAGACGACCATGTTGCCAGACAAAGCGCTGCAGTGTAGACGACCATGTTGCCAGACAAAGCTGCAGTGTAGACGACCATGTTGCCAGACAAAGCTGCAGTGTAGACGACCATGTTGCCAGACAAAGCTGCAGTGTAGACGACCATGTTGCCAGACAAAGCTGCAGTGTAGACGACCATGTTGCCAGACAAAGCTGCAGTGTAGACGGCTGTTGTGTGAAGTTGGACTGAGGCCAGGGGAAGCATGATTGATAGAGGAGGAGGCGGCTCACACATGGCTCCTTTCTACATTGATATCCAGCACTGGTGTGATTACTTCTTATACCCTGTCTTTTTTGTCATTGCATGTTTCTGGAAATGCTTTAAACACACGACTTAGAACACTGCATGCCCACACTCATCACAACTGGTGGGTCAAGGGGCAAGAGGGAGGAGGAGAGAGGAGAGGAGGTGAGAGGGGAAAGGAGAGAGGATTAGGAATGGAGGAGGGGTGAAAATGGGAAAGGTGTGAAAAGGGGAAAGGGTGAGGGATGAGAAGAGCGTGGGACAAAAGGGGGATGAATGGAAGAGAGGGGGATGAGACGAACAGGGTGATGAGAGAGAGGTACAGTGGTGAAGGAGAGGTGACTCACCTGAGGGAACGCTAGTGAAGTTGTGGTTGAGGGCGGGGCTGACGGAGGAGGGGAAGACAGGAGGAGGAGGAGTAGCGGAGGAGACCGGAGGAGCAGGAAGAGCAGAGCCCGTGTCCATGGGGTCGACACCCTCCCCATACGGCTCTGAGAGAGAGATGGGGATAAACAAGAATAGGATGATCAACTTCCTAACACAATCAGAGATAACCATGAATCCCACAGAGTAGAAGGGGAGAGACACTGAGAATCAGAGAAAAGGAGAGATGACGTTAAAATGACAGAGATAATGAGAAAAGGAGAGAAGAGGAGTGAGAATGAAAGGCAGTGAAAGAGAGCAATACACTGAACGTACCGGAGTAGAAGGAGATCTCAGAGATGAGCATCCATCGGTCTGCAAAGGCAAACTGGCAGCGTAAGATCTGGGCGGGGCGACCCCCCAGGGGCAGCGAGATGGGGCGTGAGGAGGGGTCCTTCAGGTCCTCTAGAGGTACAGCCAGGGAGAGGGGGGGCGAGGACCAGGGGAGTAAGAGGCCAGGTTTAAACTGACACTCTACCTTACTGAAGACCCTCACACCCTGGGTGTGGTGGTTATTACTGTGGACCTGGATGGGGAGAGGGGAGAGGGAGGGGAGGAAGGGGATAAAGAGTTAATAAGATAATGAACATTTAACAATGAGAAGGGCTTACCAAGAAAAACTTCCAAACGGACTAATTCAAGGCAGAAAGGAGTTGGAGCACACAACCAAACGGACTAATTCAAGGCAGAAAGGAGTTGGAGCACACAACCAAACGGACTAATTCAAGGCAGAAAGGAATTGGAGCACACAACCAAACGGACTAATTCAAGGCAGAAAGGAGTTGGAGCACACAACCAAACGGACTAATTCAAGGCAGAAAGGAGTTGGAGCACACAACCAAACGGACTAATTCAAGGCAGAAAGGAGTTGGAGCACACAACCAAACGGACTAATTCAAGGCAGAAAGGAGTTGGAGCACACAACCAAATGGACTAATTCAAGGCAGAAAGGAGTTGGAGCACACAACCAAATGGACTAATTCAAGGCAGAAAGGAGTTGGAGCACACAACCAAATGGACTAATTCAAGGCAGAAAGGAGTTGGAGCACACAACCAAACGGACTAATTCAAGGCAGAAAGGAGTTGGAGCACACAACCAAATGGACTAATTCAAGGCAGAAAGGAGTTGGAGCACACAACCAAACGGACTAATTCAAGGCAGAAAGGAGTTGGAGCACACAACCAAACGGACTAATTCAAGGCAGAAAGGAGTTGGAGCACACAACCAAAAAAAGGCAGAGATTGATTTATTTTAGCTCACTAATCCATTGAACAGGGTGAAAACAGGTGACTGACGTTTCAACGTCAAGCTGACATCTTCCTCAGACTGACCTGACCATTGCACTTACCTCCTATTTATAGCCCATTGAGACACAACAATATACTTAATTATTTTTTTATGATAATTTATTTCAAAGTAAATGACAAATTATAGCACAAAATAATACTAATAATGAGACAAATAGTGTGTCTCATTAGTCAAAAGGCCATGTCAAAATATACATAGGTGAGGTAGATAGGGGTTCTAGGGGGAAAGAGGGAATAGAAAGGATAGAGGGTAAGGTAGATAAGGATAGAGGGTAAGGTAGATAGAGGGTGAGGTAGATAGGGGTTCTAGGGGGAAAGGGAATAGAAAGGATAGAGGGTAAGGTAGATGGGGGTGAGGTAGATAGGGGGAAAGAGGGAATAGAAAGGATAGAGGGTAAGGTAGATAGGGGTTCTAGTGGGAAAGGGAATAGAAAGGATAGAGGGTAAGGTAGATAGAGGGTAAGGTAGATAGAGGGTAAGGTAGATAGAGGGTAAGGTAGATAGAGGGTAAGGTAGATAGAGGGTAAGGTAGATAGAGGGTGAGGTAGATAGGGGTTCTAGGGGGAAAGGAAATAGAAAGGATAGAGGGTAAGGTAGATAGAGAGGTAAGGTAGATAGAGGTAAGGTAGATAGAGGGTAAGGTAGATGGGGGGGTGAGGTAGATAGGGGGTGAAGAGGGAATAGAAAGGATAGAGGGTAAGGTAGATAGGGGTTCTAGTGGGAAAGGGAATAGAAAGGATAGAGGGTAAGGTAGATAGGGGTAAGGTAGATAGAGGGTAAGGTAGATAGAGGGTGAGGTAGATAGAGGGTGAGGTAGATAGGGGTTCTAGGGGGAAAGGGAATAGAAAGGATAGAGGGTAAGGTAGATAGAGGGTAAGGTAGATAGAGGGTAAGGTAGATAGAGGGTAAGGTAGATGGGGTGAGGTAGATGGGGGTGAGAGATAGGGGGGGGGAAAGAAAGGGCATAGAAAGGATAGAGGGTAAGGTAGATAGGGGAAAGGGAATAGAAAGGATAGAAAGGGGGTGATGTAGATAGATGGGTGATGTAGATAGAGGGTGATGTAGATAGAGGGTGAGGTAGATAGAGGGTGAGGTAGATAGGGGGTCTAGGGGGAAAGAGGGAATAGAATAGCCAGGAAGAAAGAAAGAGAGAGGGGGGGGGGGAATACAGAGAGGTAAAGAAGGGGAAGAGGGAGAGTGATAGGGCATCTGGGGAGAAAGAAAAGGTGAAGGTGATAGGGATCTAGAGGGAGAAATGTTTCCGCTAATGGGGAAGGAAGGGCTGGTATATAGACTCTACTGACAGGTTAGTCATTAACCTGATACTTGCTGTAGGGCCAACCTCTAACTAAAACCACATGTGGATCTGTGTAATACAAATACACACGCCTAACGCACGCACACACACACACACACACATGCCTTCATGCATACTCCTGGAACACTGAGGTTAACATGTTATATTACTATACTGATTGTAATATGGAACGGGCCTAATAAGTCAACAAAGCAAAGCCTGCTGGGTAATCTGTCCTGCACAAGCCTGGCTAGAAAACATACATTATGTTCTTGTTATTTATAGCTTAGTGGGGGATGCTTTGCTGCCTCAGGACCTGTACAACTTGCCTTAATAGAAGGAACCATGAATTCTGCTCTGTATCAAATAATTCTAAAGGAGAATGTCAGGCCATCCGTCTGTGAGCTGAAGCTGAAGTACAGATGGGTCATGCAGCAAGACAATGATCCAAAACACACAATCAAGTCTACATGAAAATGGTTAAAAAGCAACACATTTGAAGTTCTGGAATGTCCTAGTCAAAGCACAGAACTAACCCTGATTGAGATGTTGTGGCGGGACTCGAAATGAGCAGTTTGTGATTGAAAACCCACAAATGTCACTGAATTAAAGCAGTTCTGCATGGAAGGTGGGACAAAATTGCTCCACAGCGACGTGAGAGACACATCAACTACAGGAAGTGTTTGGTTGGAGTCATTGCAGCTAAAGTTGGCACAACCGGTTATTGAGTATAAGGGGGCAATTACTTTTTCACACAAGGGCATTGGGTGTTGCATTTGTTTATGAAATAAATTAAATAAGTATGAAATTGTTGTGGGAGGCCCCGGTGAACAACTGAGCAAGAGGACAAGTACATTAGAGTATCTAGTTTGGGAAACAGACGTCTCACAAGTCCTCAACTGGCAGCTTCATTAAATAGTACCCACAAAACACCAGTCTTAATGTCAACAGTGAAGAGGCAACTCTGGGATTCTGGCCTTCTGGGAAGAGTTGCAAAGAAAAATCCATATCTCAGACTGGCCAATAAAAAGAAAAGATTAAGATGGGCAAAAGAACAGACGCTGGACAGAGGAACTCTGCCTAGAAGGCCAGCATCCCGAACTCGCCTCTTCTCTGTTGACGTTGAGACTGGTGTTTTGTGGGTACTATTTAATGAAGCTGCCAGTTGAGGACTTGTGAGGCGTCTGTTTCTCAAACTACAGTCGTGGCCAAAAGTTTTGAGAATGACACAAATATAAATTTTCACAAAGTCTGCTGCCTCAGTTTGCATGATGGCAATTTGCATATACTTCAGAATGTTATGAAGAGTGATCAGATGAATTGCAATTAATTGCAAAGTCCCTCTTTGCCATGCAAATGAACTGAATCCCCAAAAAACATTTCCACTGCATTTCAGTCCTGCCACAAAGGACCAGCTGACATTATGTCAGTGATTCTCGCATTAACACAGGTGTGAGTGTTGACGAGGACAAGGCTGGAGATCATTCTGTCATGCTGATTGAGTTTGATTAACAGACTGGAAGCTTCAAAAGGAGGGTGGTGCTTGGAGTCATTGTTCTTCCTCTGTCATCTATGGTTACCTGCAAACAAACATGTGCCGTTGTCATTGCTTTGCACAAAAGGGCTTCACAGGCAATGATATTGCTGCCAGTAAGATTGCACCTAAATCAGCCATTTATCAGATCATCAAGAACTTCAAGGAGAGCGGTTCAATTGTTGTGAAGAAGGCTTCAGGGCACCCTAGAAAGTCCAGCAAGCGCCAGGATCGTATCCTAAAGTTGATTCAGCTGCAGGATTGGGGCACCACCAGTACAGAGCTTGCTCAGGAATGGCAGCAGGCAGGTGTGAGTGCATCTGCACGCACAGTGAGGCGAAGACTTTTGGAGGATGGCCTGGTGTCAAGAAAGGCAGCAAAGAAGCCACTTCTCTCCAGGGATCAGATATTCTGATATTCTGCAAAAGGTACAGGGATTGGACTGCTGAGGACTGGGGTAAAGTCATTTTCTCTGATGAATCCCTTTTCCGATTGTTTGGGGCATCCAGAAAAAAGCTTGTCTGGAGAAGACAACGTGAGAGCTACCATTAGTCCTGTGTCATGCCAACAGTAAAGCATCCTGAGACCATTGATGTGTGGAGTTGCCTCTCAGCCAAGGGAGTGGCTGAGAACACGGCCATGAATAAAGAATGCTACCAACACATCCTCCGAGAGTAACTTCTCCCAACCATCCAGGAACAGTTTGGTGACGAACAATGCCTTTTCCAGCATGATGGAGCACCTTGCCATAAGGCAAAAGTGATAACTAAGTGCCTCAGGGAACAAAACATTGATATTTTGGGTCCATGGCCAGGAAACTCCCCAGACCTTAATCCCAATGAGAACTTGTGGTCAATCCTCAAGAGGTGGGTGGACAAACAAAAACCCACATATTCTGACAAACTCCAAGCATTGATTATGCAAGAATGGGCTGCCATCAGTCAGGATGTGGCCCAGAAGTTAATTGACAGCATGCCAGGGCGGATTGCAGAGGTCTTGAAAAAGAAGGGTCAACACTGCAAATATTGACTCTATGCATCAACTTCATGTAATTGTCAATAAAAGCCTTTGACACATATGAAATACTTGTAATTATACTTCACTATTCCATAGTAACATCTGACAAAAATATCTAAAGACACTGAAGCAGCAAACTTTGTGGAAATTAATATTTATGTCATTCTCAACTTTTGGCCACGACTGTACATAAACAGTGATCATCGATGGATATGGATCACAGCTGAAGGGAGTTTGTGGTTAATTACTACCTCATTATAGTCTCTGACTTGAACATAAACAGTGAGAGTGTAACTACTAAGCCCCCTGTAGCCCTTCCATGAAGCAGCCATACGCTCAGTGAGTTAGAGCTAGACCTATAACCCTTACCACATGGAACCCTCCCCTCCACCTCCTCACTCACATGTTCTCCTCCAGAGGACAGTACAGTACAAGATAATATAAGATAGTATTATTCATGACCGTAATCTAGCCTGGGCTAAAGCAAGGAAATCATGTTCTGATGCTGATTGGCTTATTTTTAGGCAGTTACGAAACAAGTGTTATTTTCTTCTCAGGAAGGACAAGTCTGAATATTTTATGTCTTGTTACCACTGATAACCTGAATGACCCTAGAAAGTTCTGGAAGGCTATTAAGTCTATGTCTGGTAACAGTAATGTTAATCAATTACCGTCATGTGTTTTGAAGGACTCTGTTGCTATATATGACAACTGAAATGCTGAATTGTTTCAAAGAGCACTTTGTATCACCTGGTAGGCTGTTTGATTCAGTGTCCTCTGTCTCTGTACAACCCTGTGTGGATGAACCAGTGAGAGCTAGTCAAACTTTTAGCTTTTTGCCATTCTCAGTGCAGGTGGTACACAAAGCCCTGAAATCCTTAGATCAGAGAAAGCCTGCAGGTCCTGATCTTTTGGATCCCTGCTTTTTAAATCTGGCAGCTGATTTCATAGCTGAACCACTTACATCTCTGTTCAATCTAACCCTGGAATGTAATGAAATTCCAAAGATCTGGAAATCAGCATTTGTCCTACCACTTTTAAAAAGGGGGAGATCAAACTCTTTTTATTTATATATATATATATATTTTTTCATTTTTTAAATATTATTTTAATTATAGGCCAATCTCAAAGCTGTCACCCCTGGTGAAAATACCCGTGTAAGTGAACAGCTAAAAGAGTTTTTATTTGCTAACTATATTTTATCAATGTACCAATCGGGCTTCAGGAAGAAGCATAGCACAATTGCAGCAGCCATGAAGGTTTTAAATGATATCACTGAAGCCATTGACAAAAAACAGCACTGTGTCTCACTTTTTATTGATCTCTCTTAGGCTTTTGATACAGTTGATCATGCTATACTAAGGCAGAGATTGTCGAGTGTAGGTCTTTCGGAGCATGCAGTTGCATGGTTTGCTAACTATCTGTCTGATAGAACCCAGTGCACTCAATTTTTTATTTTATTTTTATTTTTATTTCACCTTTATTTAACCAGGTAGGCTAGTTGAGAACAAGTTCTCATTTACAACTGCGACCTGGCCAAGATAAAGCATAGCAGTGTGAGCAGACAACACAGAGTTACACATGGAATAAACAAATTGACAAGTCAATAACACAGTAGAAAACAAAGGGGGAGTCTATATACAATGTACAATGTGTGCAAAAGGCATGAGGAGGTAGACGAATAGTTACAATTTTGCAGATTAACACTGGAGTGATATATGATCAGATGGTCATGTACAGGTAGAGATATTGGTGTGCAAAAGAGCAGAAAAGTAAATAAATAAAAACAGTATGGGGATGAGGTAGGTGAAAATGGGTGGGCTATTTACCAATAGACTATGTACAGCTGCAGCGATCGGTTAGCTGCTCAGATAGCTGATGTTTGAAGTTGGTGAGGGAGATAAAAGTCTCCAACTTCAGCGATTTTTGCAATTCGTTCCAGTCACAGGCAGCAGAGTACTGGAACGAAAGGCGGCCAAATGAGGTGTTGGCTTTAGGGATGATCAGTGAGATACACCTGCTGGAGCGCGTGCTACGGATGGGTGTTGCCATCGTGACCAGTGAACTGAGATAAGGCGGAGCTTTACCTAGCATGGACTTGTAGATGACCTGGAGCCAGTGGGTCTGGCGACGAATATGTAGCGAGGGCCAGCCGACTAGAGCATACAAGTCGCAGTGGTGGGTGGTATAAGGTGCTTTAGTGACAAAACGGATGGCACTGTGATATACTGCATCCAGTTTGCTGAGTAGAGTGTTGGAAGCCATTTTGTAGATGACATCGCCGAAGTCGAGGATTGGTAGGATAGTCAGTTTTACTAGGGTAAGCTTGGCGGCGTGAGTGAAGGAGGCTTTGTTGCGGAATAGAAAGCCGACTCTTGATTTGATTTTTGATTGGAGGTGTTTGATATGAGTCTGGAAGGAGAGTTTGCAGTCTAGCCAGACACCTAGGTACTTATAGATGTCCACATATTCAAGGTCGGAACCATCCAGGGTGGTGATGCTAGTCGGGCATGCGGGTGCAGGCAGCGATCGGTTGAAAAGCATGCATTTGGTTTTACTAGCGTTTAAGAGGAGTTGGAGGCCACGGAAGGAGTGTTGTATGGCATTGAAGCTTGTTTGGAGGTTAGATAGCACAGTGTCCAATGACGGGCCGAAAGTATATAGAATGGTGTCGTCTGCGTAGAGGTGGATCAGGGAATCGCCCGCAGCAAGAGCAACATCATTGATATACACAGAGAAAAGAGTCGGCCCGAGAATTGAACCCTGTGGTACCCCCATAGAGACTGCCAGAGGACCGGACAGCATGCCCTCCGATTTGACACACTGAACTCTGTCTGCAAAGTAATTGGTGAACCAGGCAAGGCAGTCATCCGAAAAACCGAGGCTACTGAGTCTGCCGATGAGAATATGGTGATTGACAGAGTCGAAAGCCTTGGCAAGGTCGATGAAGACGGCTGCACAGTACTGTCTTTTATCGATGGCGGTTATGATATCGTTTAGTACCTTGAGTGTGGCTGAGGTGCACCCGTGACCGGCTCGGAAGCCAGATTGCACAGCGGAGAAGGTACGGTGGGATTCGAGATGGTCAGTGACCTGTTTGTTGACTTGGCTTTCGAAGACCTTAGATAGGCAGGGCAGGATGGATATAGGTCTGTAACAGTTTGGGTCCAGGGTGTCTCCCCCTTTGAAGAGGGGGATGACTGCGGCAGCTTTCAATCCTTGGGGATCTCAGACGATATGAAAGAGAGGTTGAACAGGCTGGTAATAGGGGTTGCGACAATGGCGGCGGATAGTTTCAGAAATAGGGGTCCAGATTGTCAAGCCCAGCTGATTTGTACGGGTCCAGGTTTTGCAGCTCTTTCAGAACATCTGCTATCTGGATTTGGGTAAAGGAGAACTTGGAGAGGCTTGGGCGAGGAGCTGCCGGGGGAGGAGCTGTTGGCCGAGGTTGGAGTAGCCAGGCGGAAGGCATGGCCAGCCGTTGAGAAATGCTTATTGAAGTTTTCGATAATCATGGATTTATCGGTGGTGACCGTGTTACCTAGCCTCAGTGCAGTGGGCAGCTGGGAGGAGGTGCTCTTGTTCTCCATGGACTTCACAGTGTCCCAGAACTTTTTGGAGTTGGAGCTACAGGATGCAAACTTCTGCCTGAAGAAGCTGGCCTTAGCTTTCCTGACTGACTGCGTGTATTGGTTCCGGACTTCCCTGAACAGTTGCATATCACGGGGACTATTCGATGCTATTGCAGTCCGCCACAGGATGTTTTTGTGCTGGTCGAGGGCAGTCAGGTCTGGGGTGAACCAAGGACTGTATCTGTTCTTAGTTCTGCATTTTTTGAACGGAGCATGCTTATCTAAAATGGTGAGGAAGTTACTTTTAAAGAATGACCAGGCATCCTCAACTGACGGGATGAGGTCGATGTCCTTCCAGGATACACGGGCCAGGTCGATTAGAAAGGCCTGCTCACAGAAGTGTTTTAGGGAGCGTTTGACCGTGATGAGGGGTGGTCGTTTGACTGCGGCTCCGTAGCGGATACAGGCAATGAGGCAGTGATCGCTGAGATCCTGGTTGAAGACAGCAGAGGTGTATTTGGAGGGCCAGTTGGTCAGGATGACGTCTATGAGGGTGCCCTTGTTTACAGAGTTAGGGTTGTACCTGGTGGCTTCCTTGATGATTTGTGTGAGATTGAGGGCATCTAGCTTAGATTGTAGGACTGGCGGGGTGTTAAGCATATCCCAGTTTAGGTCACCTAACAGAACAAACTCTGAGGCTAGATGGGGGGCGATCAATTCACAAATGGTGTCCAGGGCACAGCTGGGAGCTGAGGGGGTCGGTAGCAGGCGGCAACAGTGAGAGACTTATTTCTGGAGAGAGTAATTTTCAAAATTAGTAGTTCGAACTGTTTGGGTATGGACCTGGAAAGTATGACATTACTTTGCAGGCTATCTCTGCAGTAGACTGCAACTCCTCCCCCTTTGGCAGATCTATCTTGACGGAAGATGTTATAGTTGGGTATGGAAATCTCTGAATTTTGGTGGCCTTCCTGAGCCAGGATTCAGACACAGCAAGGACATCAGGGTTAGCAGAGTGTGCTAGAGCAGTGAGTAAAACAAACTTAGGGAGGAGGCTTCTGATGTTGACATGCATGAAACCAAGGCTTTTACGATCACAGAAGTCAACAAATGAGGGAGCCTGGGGACATGCAGGGCCTGGGTTTACCTCCACATCACCCGCGGAACAGAGAAGGAGTAGTATGAGGGTGCGGCTAAAGGCTATCAAAACTGGTCGCCTAGAGCGTTGGGGACAGAGAATAAGAGGAGCAGGTTTCTGGGCATGGTAGAATATATTCAGGGCATAATGCGCAGACAGGGGTATGGTGGGGTGCGGGTACAGCGGAGGTAAGCCCAGGCACTGGGTGATGATGAGAGAGGTTGTATCTCTGGACATGCTGGTTGTAATGGGTGAGGTCACCGCATGTGTGGGAGGTGGGACAAAGGAGGTATCAGGGGTATGAAGAGTGGAACTAGGGGCTCCATTGTGAACTAAAACAATGATAACTAACCTGAGCAACAGTATACAAGGCATATTGACATTTGAGAGAGACATACAGCGAGGCATACAGTAATCACAGGTGTTGAATTGGGAAAGCTAGCTAAAACAGTAGGTGAGACAACAGCTAATCAGCTAGCATAACAACAGCAGGTAAAATGGCGTTGACTAGGCAACAGGCAGAATGGAGTACCGTGATTAATGGACAGTCCAAAGTGCATCAGCTATGTAGCCAAGAGATCAGTGTCCAGGGGGCAGCGGTGGATGGGGCAGGGAAGCTGGACTGGCGAGTGTTATCCAGGTTGAAAAAAAGTTAACAATGACTAAATAGCTTGTAGCTAGTTAGCTGGTTAGCTTCTGGAGGTTCTTGAGTGTGTTCTAAAAATAAAAATAATAGCGATTCCGTGTCACATTGGGTGAGGCAGGTTTCCGGAAAGGTATAAACAGATTAAAAATCAAAAGAGATAGAAAGTGAGTATGGGTCCGGTGCGTGTTTGGGACGCGGCGATTCAGACGGTTAGCAGGCCTGTGCTAACAAGCTAACAGTTCGTAGGCCGGGGCTAGACAAGCTAGCAGTTAGCAGGCCGAGTTTAGCAAGCAGGGAGATAGCGAGGGCTAAAGAGTTGGCCTTTGGGGGGACGTCGCGATGGGGTGAGTCTGTTTATTCCTCTTCATGCGGTGACATCGATAGACCGGTCGTGGACCCGGGTATTGTAGCCCAGGAGTATGCTACGGTGGTAGCACAGGTGCGCTGGCCGGGCTAGCTTCACGCTAGCTTCACGCTAGGTGGGTGGAAGTGCTAGCCAGGAGTAATCATCTGGGGTTGCGGTTTAGCTAGATAGCTAGTTGTGAAGATCCAGCTGAAAAATGTTCCGGTTGCGGTGGGAATCCGGGGATGAATCCGGGGATGAAAAATAAATAGGTCCGTTATGCTCTGGTTAGAGTCGCGTTGTTCGAGCTGGTGAGAGCTTTCCGAGCTAAAGGTTAGCTTAGCTGATGACCGGTTAGCTGAAGACCGCTAGCATAGCTGGTGGTTAGCTGGCTAGCTTCAGTTGAGGGGTTCCGGTTCCGAAGTAAATATAAATACTTTAGGAAAAATAGCTACATTGGGTGAGGCGGGTTGCAGGAGAGTATTTGGAAGCTTAGGTTTAGCAAAATGTTTTTGAAGAGATATGCGAAGAAAAATATGTAAAAAACGAAAAATATACGGTATATACAAGGGACACGAGACAGGACAACTTACTGCTACGCCATCTTGGAGACCAATTTGATGGGCTTATGTCTGTTAAATTGTCTGTCTTGAATGGTTTGCCCCAAGGCTCTGTACTTGGTCCTCTCTTATTCACTATTTATATAAATGATTTAAAGAAAAATGTCCAAAATGCACAACTTCATTTTTATGCTGATGATACTGTTATTTACTGTTGTGCCTCATCTCTTACAAAAGCTTTCCAGAACATGCAAACTGCTTCTTTTGTTCAATTGAAGCTTATCCTCAATACTGACAAAATATACTAATGGTGTTTTCTAATGCAAGAAATAGACCTCTGAAACTTTCACCTATTACTACCTGTCAGGGCAAGGAGATTGAGGTTGTAACCTCATATAAATATCTTGGAATTTTAATTGACGATGGCCTCTTTTAAATAGCATATTCAACAACTTACAAAAAAATTGAAGCTGAAATTGGGATTTTATTTTAGGAATAAGGCCTGTTTTTCTTTTGAAGCCAGCTACATTTATGCCTTTACTAGACTATGGGGATATTTTATATATGAATGCTTCCGCTCAGTGTTTGAGATCAATTGACACTCTTTTACCATGGCACTTTGAGATTTATTTTATTTTATTTTATTTTAAACTGAAAAACCCAAAACTGCACTTTGTATACCAGGGTTGGCTGGCCTTCTCTAGTCACTCGTAGGCTCAGTCACTGGTATACTTTCAACTTCTGGCGCCGACAGAGATGGCCGCCTCGCTTCGCGTTCCTAGGAAACTATGCAGTTTTTTTACGTGTTATTTCTTATATTAGTACCCCAGGTCATCTTAGGTTTCATTACATACAGTCGAGAAGAACTACTGAATATAAGATCAGCGTCAACTCACCATCAGTACGACCAAGAATATGTTTTTCGCGACGCGGATCCTGTGTTCTGCCTTACAAATAGGACAACGGAGTGGATCCCATGCAGCGACCCAAAAAAACGACTCCGAAAAAGAGGGAAACGAGGCGGTCTTCTGGTCAGACTCCGGAGACGGGCACACCGTGCACCACTCCCTAGCATTCTTCTTGCCAATGTCCAGTCTCTTGACAACAAGGTTGATGAAATCCGAGCAAGGGTAGCATTCCAGAGGGACATCAGAGACTGTAACGTTCTCTGCTTCACGGAAACATGGCTCACTGGAGAGACGCTATCCGAGGCGGTGCAGCCAGCGGGTTTCTCCACGCATCGCGCCGACAGAAACAAACATCTTTCTGGTAAGAAGAGGGGCGGGGGCGTATGCCTTATGGCTAACGTGACATGGTGTGATGAAAGAAACATACAGGAACTCAAATCCTTCTGTTCACCTGATTTAGAATTCCTCACAATCAAATGTAGACCGCATTATCTACCAAGAGAATTCTCTTCGATTATAATCACAGCCGTATATATCCCCCCCCAAGCAGACACATCGATGGCTCTGAACGAACTTTATTTAACTCTTTGCAAACTGGAAACCATTTATCCGGAGGCTGCATTCATTGTAGCTGGGGATTTTAACAAGGCTAATCTGAAAACAAGACTCCCTAAATTTTATCAGCATAAAGATTGCGCAACCAGGGGTGGAAAGACCTTGGATCATTGTTACTCTAACTTCCGCGACGCATATAAGGCCCTGCCCCGCCCCCCTTTCGGAAAAGCTGACCACGACTCCATTTTGTTGATCCCTGCCTACAGACAGAAACTAAAACAAGAGGCTCCCACGCTGAGGTCTGTCCAACGCTGGTCCGACCAAGCTGACTCCACACTCCAAGACTGCTTCCATCACGTGGACTGGGATATGTTTCGTATTGCGTCAGATAACAATATTGACGAATACGCTGATTCGGTGTGCGAGTTCATTAGAACGTGCGTTGAAGATGTCGTTCCCATAGCAACGATTAAAACATTCCCTAACCAGAAACCGTGGATTGATGGCAGCATTCGCGTGAAACTGAAAGTGCGAACCACTGCTTTTAATCAGGGCAAGGTGTCTGGTAACATGACCGAATACAAACAGTGCAGCTATTCCCTCCGCAAGGCTATCAAACAAGCTAAGCGTCAGTACAGAGACAAAGTAGAATCTCAATTCAACGGCTCAGACACAAGAGGCATGTGGCAGGGTCTACAGTCAATCACGGACTACAGGAAGAAATCCAGCCCAGTCACGGACCAGGATGTCTTGCTCCCAGGCAGACTAAATAACTTTTTGCCCGCTTTGAGGACAATACAGTGCCACTGACACGGCCTGCAACGAAAACATGCGGTCTCTCCTTCACTGCAGCCGAGGTGAGTAAGACATTTAAACGTGTTAACCCTCGCAAGGCTGCAGGCCCAGACGGCATCCCCAGCCGCGCCCTCAGAGCATGCGCAGACCAGCTGGCCGGTGTGTTTACGGACATATTCAATCAATCCCTATACCAGTCTGCTGTTCCCACATGCTTCAAGAGGGCCACCATTGTTCCTGTTCCCAAGAAAGCTAAGGTAACTGAGCTAAACGACTACCGCCCGTAGCACTCACTTCCGTCATCATGAAGTGCTTTGAGAGACTAGTCAAGGACCATATCACCTCCACCCTACCTGACACCCTAGACCCACTCCAATTTGCTTACCGCCCAAATAGGTCCACAGACGATGCAATCTCAACCACACTGCACACTACCCTAACCCATCTGGACAAGAGGAATACCTATGTGAGAATGCTGTATCATTGACTACAGCTCGGCATTCAACACCATAGTACCCTCCAAGCTCGTCATCAAGCTCGAGACCCTGGGTCTCGACCCCGCCCTGTGCAACTGGGTACTGGACCTCCTGACGGGCCGCCCCCAGGTGGTGAGGGTAGGCAACAACATCTCCTCCCCGCTGATCCTCAACACTGGGGCCCCACAAGGGTGCGTTCTGAGCCCTCTCCTGTACTCCCTGATCACCCACGACTGCGTGGCCACGCACGCCTCCAACTCAATCATCAAGTTTGCGGACGACACAACAGTGGTAGGCTTGATTACCAACAACGACGAGACGGCCTACAGGGAGGAGGTGAGGGCCCCCGGAGTGTGGTGTCAGGAAAATAACCTCACACTCAACGTCAACAAAACTAAGGAGATGATTGTGGACTTCAGGAAACAGCAGAGGGAACACCCCCCTATCCACATCGATGGAACAGTAGTGGAGAGGGTAGCAAGTTTTAAGTTCCTCGGCATACACATCACAGACAAACTGAATTGGTCCATTCACACAGACAGCATCGTGAAGAAGGCGCAGCAGCGCCTCTTCAACTTCAGGAGGCTGAAGAAATTCGGCTTGTCACCAAAAGCACTCACAAACTTCTACAGATGCACAATCGAGAGCATCCTGGCGGGCTGTATCACCGCCTGGTACGGCAACTGCTCCGCCCTCAACCGTAAGGCTCTCCAGAGGGTAGTGAGGTCTGCACAACGCATCACCGGGGGCAAACTACCTGCCCTCCAGGACACCTACACCACCCATGTTACAGGAAGGCCATAAAGATCATCAAGGACATCAACCACCCGAGCCACTGCCTGTTCACCCCGCTATCATCCAGAAGGCGAGGTCAGTACAGGTGCATCAAAGCTGGGACCGAGAGACTGAAAAACAGCTTCTATCTCAAGGCCATCAGACTGTTAAACAGCCACCACTAACATTGAGTGGCTGCTGCCAACACACTGACACTGACTCAACTCCAGCCACTTTAATAATGGGAATTGATGGGAAATGATGTAAATATATCACTAGCCACTTTAAACAATGCTACCTTATGTAATGTTACTTACCCTACATTATTCATCTCATATGCATACGTATATACTGTACTCTATATCGTCGACTGTATCCTTATGTAATACATGTATCACTAGCCACTTTAACTATGCCACTTTGTTTACATACTCATCTCATATGTATATACTGTACTCGATACCATCTACTGTATCTTGCCTATGCTGCTCTGTACCATCACTCATTCATATATCCTTATGTACATATTCTTTATCCCCTTACACTGTGTATAAGACAGTAGTTTTGGAATTGTTAGTTAGATTACTTGTTGGTTATTACTGCATTGTCGGAACTAGAAGCACAAGCATTTCGCTACACTCGCATTAACATCTGCTAACCATGTGTATATGTGACAAATAAAATTTGATTTGATTTGATTTACAAAGCCATTTTGGGTTTACTACCTTTTTATTTGGGCATTTTTATTGTTCAGAAATGTGATGGGTACTCTCTTCGTTCGCTGGTCGTTATCCTGCTAACTGTTCCAAATGTCCGAACTGAATTTGGTAAAAGGGCTTTTATGTACTCTGCGCCATCGTCTTGGAACACCTTACAAAATTCTTTTAAACTGGAAGAACTTGTCCCGATTTGGTGTTTTTAAATCACTGATGAAGGATTTTGAGGCTGATTCCCTGACCTGTCAATGTTTTTAATTTGCTGTTTTATACTCTTGTGAATTCAATGGTTTTTACTAGATTACTTGTAGTTTTTCATGTTGTCTGTCTGTAATTTTTTTGTAATGACTTGGTGCTGCCTATCTTGGCCAGGGCGCTCTTGAAAAATAGATTTTAATCTCAATGAGCCCTTCCTGGTCAAATAAAGGTTAAATAAAATACAGTACAGTACTAGATAATACAGTACAGTACAAGATAATACAGTACAGTACAGTACTAGATAATATGGTACAGTACGGTGCTAGATAACAGTACAGTACTAGATAATACAGTACAGTGCTAGATAATACAGTACAGTGCTAGATAATACAGTACAGTGCTAGATAATACAGTACTAGATAGTACAGTACTAGATAATACAGTACAGTACAGTGCTAGATAATACGGTACAGTACCAGATAATACAGTACAGTGCTAGATAATACATATTTTGAAATGATGCTTTACAGCGAAAGCAATACAAGCGTTTGTGTAAGTTTATCGATCGCTCGACAAAACAATAAGTACACTTAGCATCAGGTAACTTGGTCACGAAAATCAGAAAAGCAATCAAATTAATCATTTAACTTTGATGATCTTCGGATGTTTTCACTCACGAGACTCCTAGTTAGCCTGTTAAGGATAGGCAGAATACTGCCCCCTTTGGATAAATTGCGTGCCCATAGTAAACTGAAAAAGAATCTGTATATATACAGATTAATATATGCATATAATAATTATTATTGGATAGAAAACACTCTAAAGCTTCTAAAACCGTTTGAATTATGTCTGTAAGTATAGCAGAACTCACAGGGCAGGCAATCTCCCAAACTATTTTTGGGAGCCTCAAACTTGGGGCAACTTTGACGTCATCGCCCCCACCCTTCCCAACCAGCTATGGATCTGGAGACACTTTCTATGTCTTCCACTAGATGTCCTCATTCAGTACAGCGTTTAATTGTGCAAATCCCGCAGGTTTTGACCCTTTGGGAGGCAAAAGACTGAATGTCGCGAGAAAATACAAGGTCAGGAGAGCGCGCATTTTGGAGAGACGTCCCTTTGTTCCAGAATGCCTGAGAGCAAGCAAGAATGTCCGATAGATTAGATAATTGTTTTGTACGTTTAGAACATCCTAAAGCTTGATTCTGCACTTAGTTTGACCAGTTTAGTTGACATATAATGTGTATATAACGCTACACGTAGGGGAACGTGTAGCGTCAACAAGCTTTAGACAACAAATGTTCCATGAAGATATTTTTTATATCCAAATACCTCCGTTAGTTTGGTGCGTTATGCCCAGGAATCCCCTGGAAAAAGCGGTCACGACAACACAGACAAAAATTCCAAATTATATACATAATGTCCACAGAAACATGTCAAACGTTTTTTATAATCAATCCTCAGGGTGTTTTTCAAATATCTATTCGATAATATATCAACCGGGACAGTTGGCTTTTCACTAGGACAGGGAGTAACAATGGCCGCCTTTCTCTTTTGCACACAACTCACTCTGAGAGCCCCCACCTATCCACTTACGCAATGTGGTCATTCACGCTCATTCTTCAAAATAAAAGCCTGAAACTATGTCTAAAGGCTGTTGACACCGTAGGGAAGCCATAGAAAAAGGAATCTGGTTGATATCCCTTTAAATGGGCAATAGGGATGCATACGAAACAGAGAGGTTTCAAAAACAGGGGCACTTCCTGATTGGATTTTCCTCAGGTTTTAGCCTGCAATATCAGTTCTGTTTAACTCACAGACACAATTTTGACAGTTTTGGAAACTTTAGAGTGTTTTCTATCCTAATATGTCATTATATGCATATTCTAGCATCTGGTCCTGAGAAATAGGCCATTTACTTTTGAACGTTATTTTTCCAAACATAAAAATAGTGCCCCCTAGCTTCAAGAGGTTTTAATCAGCACTACAGTTTTCAGCTGTGCCAACAATTTCAAAAGGGTTTTCTCATGATCAATTAGCCTTTTAAAATGATAAACTTGGATTAGCTAACACAACGTGTCATTGGAACACAGGAATGATGGTTGCTGATAATGGGTCTCTGTAAGCCTATGTAGATATTCCATTAAAAATCTGCCGTTTCCAGCTACAATAGTTGTTTACAACATTAACAATCTCTACACTGTATTTCTGATCAATTTGATGTT
Source organism: Oncorhynchus tshawytscha (assembly GCF_018296145.1). Taxonomy (NCBI): domain Eukaryota; kingdom Metazoa; phylum Chordata; class Actinopteri; order Salmoniformes; family Salmonidae; genus Oncorhynchus; species Oncorhynchus tshawytscha. The sequence goes on along the minus strand of NC_056431.1, from coordinate 14,773,148 downwards.
ATTTAATGGACAATAAATCAGCTTTTCTTTCAAAAACAAGGACATTTCTAAGTGACCCCAAACTTTTGAACGGTAGTGTATATATAGAGATAGATAGATAGAGAGAGGCAGAGGGAGAGATCTAGGTAACGGAACACATTCCTCTCCTGCGAGAGCGTCCTAGAACCAGGTTAGAGAACATATCTCCCTTTAGGGAACACAGAAATGTCAGGTTCAGGTTCCTGCAGTTATTTATGTGAACTGTGTGCTGTTCTCTTCAGGTGCATGTTTTCTGAGATAACACATTGGAAAAAAGCAGGAAACAGCGGTAGCGATAGAAAGCTTTAGATAGCTTAGGTGCAGCATTCCGAGAGGACTGGGAAAACACTGGGATAATTCAAGAATTCCCATCGTTAACGGCAGAGCATGGGGGAACGAATGAGTAACCCTGAAGAGTTCAAAACAGATCACTCATCGTCTGTATCTAGACTGGAAAGTCAAACTGGTCAATACTGTTTCTTTACTCATTTCTTTCATTCTTCCTGCTTGTTTTCTTTTATCTCATTAATTTTATTGTTTTAAAGTGTGGTGTGGTTTTAAATACAATTTCATTAAAGTTTTATTGGATTTAATAATATGTGTTTTTATTGTGGGCAAATCTCCAATCCCAGGCCTAACCAACATTCTAGACTGACTCCATTCCCGAAGAGAAAACAACAGGACATTAAACTGGGTTCACATATTAAACTGGGTTGCTTCACATCCAAAATCTTTCAACATAAACAACACAACATTTCACCATAAAGAAACCATCAAACCACACATTCAGCCAGGGATACAACCTAATGGCCCCCAGAGACCAGACAACAGACAAACAATGTTAAACAACAGGAAAACGAAAAGCTAATATGATGGTGGGACTGAGAGGGTAATTAAAGACAATGTGCTACTGGCTAGTCACAAGATGATAAAGAGAGATAAAGTGATGGGACAACAGTTATTATGTGTTGTGTAATGTTGTGCAACATGATTGTATAATGGATCACTTGAAGGTTTAATAGAGATGTATTGGACTGTGTGAGCCAAGGATTTAGGAAGGATTTTGGGATTTAAAGACAGAAACACACATAGGAATAAGGGACACACACACACACATTCTCCCTCCCCTCACACACACACCCTCCCTCTCCTCACACACACACCCCTCCCCTCACACACACAGCCTCCCTCCCTCCCCTCACACACCCTCCCTCTCCTCACACACACACACCCTCCCCTCACACACACAGCCTCCCTCCCTCCCCTCACACCCCTCCCCTCACACACACCCCTCCCTCCCTCCCTCCCTCCCCTCACACACCCTCCCCTCACACACACACCCTCCCTCCCTCCCTCCCCTCACACACCCTCCCCTCACACACACCCCTCCCTCCCCTCACACACCCTCCCCTCCACACCCTCTCCTCACACACACCCTCCCTCCCTCCCCTCACACACACAGCCTCCCTCCCTCCCCTCACACACAGCCTCCCTCCCTCCCCTCACACACACAGCCTCCCTCCCTCCCCTCACACACACAGCCTCCCTCCCTCCCTCCCCTCACACACCCTCCCCTCACACACACACCCTCCCTCCCTCCCCTCACACACCCTCCCCTCACACACACACCCTCCCTCCCCTCACACTCCCTCCCCTCACACACCACCCTCCCTCCCTCCCCTCACACACACAGCCTCCCTCCCTCCCCTCACACACACAGCCTCCCTCCCTCCCTCCCCTCACACACACAGCCTCCCTCCCTCCCCTCACACACACAGCCTCCCTCCCTCCCCTCACACACACACCCTCCCCTCACACACACACTCTCCCTCCCTCCCCCCTCACACCCCTCCCCTCACACACACACCCTCCCTCCCCTCACACACCCTCCCCTCACACACACACCCTCCCTCCCTCCCTCCCCTCACACACCCTCCCCTCACACACACACCCTCCCTCCCCTCACACACCCTCCCCTCACACACACACCCTCCCTCCCCTCACACACCCTCCCCTCACACACACAGCCTCCCTCCCTCCCTCCCCTCACACACACAGCCTCCCTCCCTCCCCTCACACACACAGCCTCCCTCCCTCCCCTCACACACACAGCCTCCCTCCCTCCCCTCACACACACAGCCTCCCTCCCTCCCCTCACACACACAGCCTCCCTCCCTCCCCTCACACACACACACATCCTCTTACCTGCATGGTGTGAAAGTTGCGTGTCTTTTCGAAGTGGAACTCGATGTCAACACTGCCTTGCCCGAGAGCCTCTCTGCTCCAGCCCAGGTAGTCATACCCCGGCCACACCCTCAGCTCCTTGGTCTCTGTGAAGTCATTCCCTCCTAACACACCGTCAAACAGCTGGCCCAGGCCTCCGAACTGAACCCTAAACACATACATACAGTACACACACATTATTACAAAGTTATACATATACTGTACACATGCCAAGGCATACACAGTCATACATTGTACATGTGACACACAGAGACATTCACACACCCTTTCTCACACACACACACACACACAAACACACACACACACACACACACACACACACACACACACACACACACACACACACACACACACACACACACACACACACAAACACACACACACACACACACTGCTGTATATAGGTCTGGGTTGCATCAAAACCGTTAGCTCATCCGCTATGAAAACAGTTGTGCCCCATTAAAAAGGCATATGTGAATATAACCTCCCTACTTCTCCTCCATCCCTGGACAATACAGTCTGGAAACAGAGTACAACACCCTCAGCAAATAAAGTCTGACTCCAGATCATTTCATTCTTATTCGATTAAGTGGACAGAGAAAATAAACATTGGGTAGAGGAGTTGTTTCGTGTGTGTGTATGACAGACTAAAGCCATTTGGCTGACTGCGGCTCACTAAGGCCCTGTTAACTACTAACAGATGGGATGAGTCCAGGAGTCCTTAATATATTCATCATCTTTTACCAGGTAGGTTGGCTGAGAACACATTCTCTTTTACAGTGTCAACCTGGGAAAAGTTGCATTTGTGTGGGACCCTACTAAAGCCAATGGAGGACGAAGACCAATCTCAAGTAGCCAGCCAATACCCACAGAGCTGAGAGAGGAGGATGATGCTTACCCTGACTCTATGCTGCCATCGTAGGTGGAATCGTTGAGGTACACAGGTGAGCCAGACAGGTGCATCACATGACCCACTGGAGCTGTGTACATCAACAGGCCATCTGAGAGAAAGAAAGAGAGAGGGTGAAAAAGAAAGAGAGAGAGAGAGAAAGAAAGAAAGAGGGAGAAAGAAAAATAGAGAGAGGGGAGAGAGGGGAGGGGGAGAGAGAGTGAGAAAGAAAGAGAAAGAAAGAGGGGGAGAGAGAGATTGAGGGGGGGAGAGAGGGGGGAGGTATATAGAGAGAGACTACATTAATGATATACACTTTAATAAGATACAACATACATCATCTTCACCATCGCCTGGTCAGCTACACATGAACTACATACGTTGGTTAAGCCTGTGTTCAGGAGATGAGAAACACACAGGCAGAGCAGACTTCTCTCCAGTGAAACATTAGACCCTCTCTCCCCCCAGCCAGCCTGTATGGCTAATCAGCATGTTCTCCTAACACAGGTCTGAAGTCACTCACTGTAACTACGTTCACCTTCAGCGCTTCACATCCATAATAAACACAGCTTTTACAGAGGCGCAGAGTGTGTGTGTTTGTGTGTGCGTGTCTGTACATGTGTGTCAGTGTGTGTGGGGGACATGGGCACAGTCCCATTGGGGTCTTGCACAATAAACAAACCACATAGCATACCCGTTCCCCGCCACAATGTAAAACATGATGATGGAACAGGAATGTGTGCCTGGAAATGTGTCTTCCATTTCTGTGAATCTGCAAGTTATAGTGTTAGTGGTTCCAGAGACAGAAACCTCTCTAACAGACAATCATTCCAGGAAGATAGTCAGTCTATCCCAAGAGAGATACACAGAGGTTCAGTCTTAAATGACACCCTATTCCCTATACAGTGCACTACCTTTGACCAGAGCCCTGTTCAGGGAATAGCTAGTGCCATTTGGGATGCATCCAGATGCAGCGGCCCCAGGCATTAAGGCTCAGCACTAGGCTTGATTTACAGCCAGTCAGCCAGCCATTGTGTGAAGGGAGGAGGACAGAGAGGAGAGAGGAGACGTGACCCACCCATAAACACAGTGTAATTCACTGGTGCTCTGTGAGCACGGAACATACCATCTATCATCCTCTGTGCTGTAGTGTCTCTTATCTGTGGTAAAACTAGATGGTTTCATCTCAGGCCAAACCAGACAGTAAATTAAACGTCATGGTGAGTGAACTCCATCTCTGCAGAAATACGTGCTTGAAGACACACATAATCAGCCTTATTATACACATTTACCAAATCTAGCAAACAGACTGTAAATTAAAGGCGACACACACAAAAGCATGCACACACTCATACACACACGCACACACATGCACACAGAGCAAATAAATCAAGGGATGGTGAAGTCGTTGGCCATCCCCCTAAGTGTCTGTAGTGCAGACAGCAGAGATATGAGTAGACCGTGTGATGTCCTCTATGCTGTGATCTTCCAAAGGTCTTCTTTTCAATGTCTGTCTGTATCTACTTTACACTCTTAGAAAAAATGGTTCTGGATATATCCAAAAAGGGTTCTATGCTTGCTTCATATATGGCCTCCCTAAAGGTTCTATATAGAACCCTATATGGAATTCAAGGCTTCTATGTGGAACCAATTTTGGTTCAGTGAAGAAGAACCCCTGGGGTTCTGATCAAAGAACCCTACAAAAGGGTTCTACAGTATATAGTGCCGTATATGAAGCAAGCAATATAACCCTTTTTGGTTCTATCCAGAACCTTTTTTTCTAAGAGTGTATTAATTAATCTGCTCTAGACCCACACACATGCAGAACCCATCCACACACGTTTCCCAACTATCAAACAGACAGACAGACCTACACACACACACACACACACACATATGCACACACACACGCGCATGCACACACACGCGCGCTCACACAGACTGTGACTCACCGTTCCACAGACAGCCATAGAGCTCAACTCGTAGACAGACGCTCATGACCCGGTCTGCCAGGGGGTAGAAGCGGACATAGCGGGCAACAATGGGTGGACCCAGGTCCTTCAGAACCACATCATAGGTGTTCTCATTCCCAGACACCACCTGGTGGATGAGGGGGGGGGGGAACGACAGTCAAGAGTAGCATGGAGACCCATTGAATAACCATGAATAGCATAATTAAGCAATTAGATGTGAAAACTAAAACTAGTGAGATTCAAGTATGTCGTGAGCGGGTGGGTGGCTGAATAAAAGTTTTGCATAAGACAGAAATGATGTCAGAGAAGTAGAGCCAAGGGGAGAGAGATACATTAGATAGATAAAACACACACACACACACACACTTGTCTTTACCTCCTGCCCCCAGCGGTCCTTCCAGGTGATCCAGGTGCGTCCGTCTCGGGAGTAACGGAGCCGGTAGCTGCGGGCAAACTCCCGGCCGTGCCCGTCGGCATGGCGACCCTGGGTACCCACCAGAGCCAGAAAGTGCAGCGAGCGCAGGTCCACCTGGAAGACAGAGAACAAGACGTCTCTAGTCACTGATCCAAGGTCAGTTGTAATGTAGTGCTCTGACATTAAAAGACCATCCTAACCCTCTACCTCCAACACAGGGAAACTTGGGAAGCTAGGAAACGTCTACCTTGATGAAATAAAACACAAACTCTAACCCAATGAAATGTGAGTATTGGTAGGATGATTGCACCTCTAGCCAATGGAAACAGAGAATCCTACACATAGAGTCTGTGGTTGTAGCCCATGGAGTAGGCCTGTGTACTCTGTCTGACCTGGAGGTACTCTGAAGCACTGGGGAACACTGCTCCTGCAGGACACCACGCACCATCCCCCTCTCCTTTACTCAACCTGGGAGACAGAGAGACAGAGACACACACAGAGACAGAGATGAAGACAGAGATGAAGACAGAGAGAGAGAAAGAGAGACAGAGAGACAGAGACAGAGAGACAGAAGGAGAGAGAGAGACAGAAGGGGAAAGAGAGACAGAAGGAGAGAGAGAGAGAGAGAGAGAGAGACAGAAGGAGAGAGAGAGAGAAGGGGAGAGCGAGAGAGAGAGAGAGAGAGAGCGAGAGAGAAAGAGAGAGAGAGACATAAACAGAGACAGAGACAGAGAGGGGGGGTTGTTGAATTATGAATTTATGGATTCCATAATGAGATCATTCTGGATAGAATATAACTTTATCATCCAAACTATCCCAACCACAAATACTTCTTACAGAGACCACAATATCCATCACCACAAACAGACCACAGTACAACCACTTAGTCGCTGGCATTAGGATCAATTCACACTGAGAACTGGACCACATGAAGCAAACCAAACTTGGACCATATAAAGACCAGCCCTAACACCAAGACACATTTCTTCCTGTCAACATTGTTGAATCGAATGCTAATAAAGTTTTACTACATTTGATGGTGATCCCACTGAGGTCAACCGAGACCACGCACACCACAATCTACCATTCAGAACACTAGATTATTGACACTGATGGAGGGAGGGAAGGGGGAGATAGAGGGAGGGATGAATGGATGAAGGGAGAGAGAGAGACAAACCAGGCCTCTGCATCCTGCATCAGCCAAAATGATTAATATGACAGATCACTGCCGTGCAAAACGAGAAAAACTGTCCAAGTCCTCTATTCCCCCTGTCTTTCTATCCCATTCCCTTCTTCCCCTTCTCTTCCCTTCATCACTCTCTATTCCCTCTCTCTCTTTCTCTCTCACTCTGAGACCAGCCAAGGACTCTATCCCTTCCTCCTTCTCTCTCTAAATTCCTTTCCTCCCTCTCTCCATCTAACATGCTGTCATCCAGCTGCTTTGGGACAATATCAATGAGCACCTCCCTAAGATCACACACCAGGCTTCCTCCTTCCCTCGTTCCATCCCTCTTTCTATCTCCCCTCCTCCCTCCATCACAGTGGCACGCCCATTTTCCCTACTTCTCTCTCCTCTCTCTCCTCAATCGCCCCCCCCTCTCTCTATTCCCCTCCCTATCTTTCCCCTTTCCCTCTCTTCTCTCTCCCTCCATTCTCGCCCTCTTCTCTCTCTCTCTCCTCCATTCCTTCATACTATCTATCTATCTCTCCACTCCCTCTCTCGCTCTCTCTCCTCCCATCCTTCATACTATCTATCTATCTATCTATCTATCTATCTATCTATCTATCTATCTATCTATCTATCTATCTATCTATCTATCTATCTATCTATCTATCTATCTATCTATCTATCTATCTATCTATCTATCTATCTATCTATCTATCTATCTATCTATCTATCTATCTATCTATCTATCTATCTATCTATCTATCTATCTATCTATCTATCTATCTATCTATCTATCTATCTATCTATCTATCTATCTATCTATCTATCTATCTATCTATCTATCTATCTATCTATCTCTCCACTCCCTCTCGCTCTCTCTCCTCCCATCCTTCATACTATCTATCTCTCTCCTCCCTCTCGCTCTCTCTCTCCTCCCATCCTTCATATTATCTATCTCTCCCCTCGCTCTCTCTCTTCTCCCATCCTTCATATTATCCATCTCTCCCCTCGCTCTCTCTCTTCTCCCATCCTTCATATTATCCATCTCTCCCCTCGCTCTCTCTCTTCTCCCATCCTTCATATTATCCATCTCTCCCCTCCATCTCTCTCTCTCCTCCCATCCTTCATACTATCTATCTCTCCCCTCCCTCCCTCTCACTCTTCTCTTTCTCCTCCCCAATCTCTCCCCATCACCCTCTCTATTTCTCTCTCTATTCCCCATCCTCTCTCTTTTCCCCCTTCTTTATATCTCTCTTCCCCATCTCTCTCTCTCTCTCTCTCTCTCTCTCTCTCTCTCTCTTTTTTTTAAGGGATTGGGACTGATCACCTCCACATGGACTGACAATCAGCCAGCAAACGCAGCCCAGACATGGCAGGCTAAGAGAGACATGGAAACACACAAGATACACACACACACACACACACACACACACACACACACAGTGGATATCGAGTCATAGGCCACGTGAATCTGCCGTGTCTAACAGGCTGGTCATGTAATGTCATGACCTAATGTGCTATACAGAGACACGCTGGCCACAGTCTTGTGTTGTAATCTAATAGTCTTCTCCTGTGTGATTTAAACATGGTGACAACAGATGGCAGACATAGTCAACGGTAGAGAGATACAGACCCAGAACCAGACATGAATAGAGATAATGTAATTACACACACACACACACACACACACTTTGAATGCTCTATTTGCACTCTTCACAGTCAAGCATTGAGGTACAAAGGACCCAAATATGTCAAAGGTCACAGAGTATTAGAATCATGGAAACCAGAAACAGAGATAAGCTACAATAACAGCTGGCACAGAGCTATACAGGCCAGCTGCTGGGCTTCTTCCCTTTGGAAGGTATGCAATAATACACACAACACATGCTGTGCAGGCAGGCACGCACACACACCGACATACGTACCTGCCGTGTTTGGCCTCAGTAGAGTCTGACCAGGCGCTGGAAGCCGTGATGTCAGAGTCAGGGATGGTGCCATCCTCCATCCCCAGGGCATAACGACACTGAGCTGCATGGATGTGTGTGTGTACATGGGACCGTGTGTGTGTGTTAGTGTTTGTGTGTGTGTGTGTGAGAGAAAGGGAGACACAGACAGAGAGAGGGGGGGACAAGAATGAGAAAGAGACTACGTAACATAATTCATCATGCCTGTCATACAGAGAGTAGAGGATAGAATAGAACATTATACTATCATACACATTGTACTACACATTGTACTATCATACACATTCTACTATCATACAATGTACAATCATACACATTCTACTATCATACATTCTACTATCATACACATTGTACTACACATTGTACTATCATACACATTCTACTATCATACAATGTACAATCATACACATTCTACTATCATACATTCTACTATCATACACATTGTACTACACATTGTACTATCATACACATTCTACTATCATACAATGTACAATCATACACATTCTACTATCATACATATTCTACTATCATACACATTGAACTATCATACACATTCTACTATCATACACATTGTACTATCATACACATTCTACTATCATACATATTCTACTATCATACACATTGAACTATCATACATATTTTACTATCATACACGTTGACTATCATATACATTCTACCATTATACAATGTACTATCATACACATTCTACCATCATACATTGCACTATCATACACATTTAACTATCATATACATTGTACTATCAAACACATTCTACCGTAATACACATTGTATTATCATACACATTTTACTATCATCAATATTCTACTATCATACACATTCTACTATCATACACATTCTACACTCATACACATTATACACTCATACACATTCTACTATCAAACACATTCTACTATCATACATATTCTACTATCATACATTGTACTATCATACACATTCGACCATTATACACATTCTACACTCATACACATTCTACACTCATACACATTCTACACTCATACACATTCTACACTCATACACATCGTACATATTGTACTATCATACATTGTACTATCATACATTCTACTATCATACACATTGTACTATCATACATATTTTACTATCATACATTATACTATCATACACATTCTACTATCATAAACATTTTACTATCATACATCGTACACATTCTACTATCATACACATTGTACTATCATACACATTGTACTATCATACACATTCTACAATCATACATTGTACTATCACACACATTCTACTATCACACATTGTACTATCATACATGTTCTACTATCATACATGTTCTACTATCATACACGTTCTACTATCATACATGTTCTACTATCATACATGTTCTACTATCATACATGTTCTACTATCATACATGTTCTACTATCATATACATTCTACTATCATATACATTCTACTATCATACATGTTCTACTATCATATACATTCTACTATCTTATACATTCTACTATCATATACATTCTACTATCATATACATTCTACTATCATACATGTTCTACTATCATATACATTCTACTATCATATACATTCTACTATCATATACATTCTACTATCATACATGTTCTACTATCATATACATTCTACTATCATACATGTTCTACTATCATACATGTTCTACTATCATATACATTCTACTATCATATACATTCTACTATCATATACATTCTACTATCATATACATTCTACTATCATACATGTTCTACTGTCATACATGTTCCACTATCATACATGTTCTACTATCATACATGTTCTACTATCATATACATTCTACTATCATATACATTCTACTATCATATACATTCTACTATCATACATGTTCTACTGTCATACATGTTCCACTATCATACATGTTCTACTATCATACATGTTCTACTATCATATACATTCTACTATCATATACATTCTACTATCATACATGTTCTACTATCATATACATTCTACTATCATATACATTCTACTATCATATACATTCTACTATCATACATGTTCTACTATCATACATGTTCTACTATCATATACATTCTACTATCATATACATTCTACTATCATATACATTCTACTATCATACATGTTCTACTATCATATACATTCTACTATCATATACATTCTACTATCATATACATTCTACTATCATACATGTTCTACTATCATACATGTTCTACTATCATACATGTTCTACTATCATATACATTCTACTATCATACATGTTCTACTATCATATACATTCTACTATCATACATGTTCTACTATCATATACATTCTACTATCATACATGTTCTACTATCATACATGTTCTACTATCATATACATTCTACTATCATACATGTTCTACTATCATATACATTCTACTATCATACATGTTCTACTATCATATACATTCTACTATCATACATGTTCTACTATCATATACATTCTACTATCATACATGTTCTACTATCATATACATTCTACTATCATATACATTCTACTATCATATACATTCTACAATCATACATTGTACTATCACACACATTCTACTATCACACATTGTACTATCATACATGTTCTACTATCATACATGTTCTACTATCATACATGTTCTACTATCATATACATTCTACTATCATACATGTTCTACTATCATACATGTTCTACTATCATATACATTCTACTATCATATACATTCTACTATCATATACATTCTACAATCATACATTGTACTATCACACACATTCTACTATCACACATTGTACTATCATACATGTTCTACTATCATACATGTTCTACTATCATATATGTTCTACTATCATATACATTCTACTATCATACATGTTCTACTATCATACATGTTCCACTATCATACATGTTCTACTATCATACATGTTCTACTATCATATACATTCTACTATCATATACATTCTACTATCATACATGTTCTACTATCATATACATTCTACTATCATATACATTCTACTATCATATACATTCTACTATCATACATGTTCTACTATCATATATGTTCTACTATCATATACATTCTACTATCATACATGTTCTACTATCATACATGTTCCACTATCATACATGTTCTACTATCATACATGTTCTACTATCATATACATTCTACTATCATATACATTCTACTATCATACATGTTCTACTATCATATACATTCTACTATCATATACATTCTACTATCATACATGTTCTACTATCATACATGTTCTACTATCATATACATTCTACTATCATATACATTCTACTATCATATACATTCTACTATCATATACATTCTACTATCACACATGTTCTACTATCATATACATTCTACTATCATATACATGTTCTACTATCATACATGTTCTACTATCATACATGTTCTACTATCATATACATTCTACTATCATACATGTTCTACTATCATATACATTCTACTATCATACATGTTCTACTATCATATACATTCTACTATCATACATGTTCTACTATCATACATGTTCTACTATCATATACATTCTACTATCATACATGTTCTACTATCATATACATTCTACTATCATACATGTTCTACTATCATATACATTCTACTATCATACACATTCTACTATCACATACATTCTACTATCATACATGTTCTACTATCATATACATTCTACTATCATATACATTCTACTATCATATACATTCTACTATCATATACATTCTACTATCATACACATTCTACAATCATACACATTCTACTATCATATACATTCTACTATCACACATTGTACTATCATACATGTTCTACTATCATACACATTCTACAATCATACACATTCTACTATCATATACATTCTACTATCATATACATTCTACTATCATACACATTCTACTATCATATACATTCTACTATCATATACATTCTACTATCATACACATTCTACAATCATACACATTCTACAATCATACATTGTATCATCATACACATTCTACTATCATACATATTCTACTATCATACATCAGGAGTAACATGATAGCTAAAAGGATCTTAATTTGACCTGTTTCTCCCAGCAGGAAAATAATCCTGCAGCAACAGGAAATGTTCATTATTGTGTGGATTAAAATGAATGGACATTTTTGTTAAGGCAAATCAAGTCGAACACACTACAAGTTTGCGAAATGTCCTGCAACAACAGGGTGATCCTACACCTGTACATGTCATGGTTGGAGCCAGTCATTGGTCACGCAGCATTAAGTAATCTCCGTCTCGATCTTTCCTTGTCTATATTCCCTATCTTTCCCTCTCTATATTTCCTATCTTTCCTACAAGGCACCCTACTCCAAGGTTCTGGTCGAAAGCAATACATTCCATAGGGAATAGGGTGCCATTTGGGACACACCATCACACTGCGTAGGGGAGCTCATCCAATAATGTCCTTGTCACCTCTTATTTCTCTTCTAGTCACTCATGAAGAAACACGTAGAGTCAATGTTAATTAATAATCTAATAGGATGAATATTGAAGAATAGGAGCTGCCAAGGTCATTACAAACAGATAACCTTCTGTTAGTTTATAACCCTGAAGAGGTATCATTCTCCATAGTTTTTACTTTAACAGGCAGATGAGGTGAGGTGAATACAGGAGTAAAAAGAGGAGGGGGGGAAGGAGAAAGAGAAGGAAGAGGGGCATGAGGAGGGGGAGGGGAGGAGAAAGAAGAGGAGAAGGTGGAAGTGGAGGGGATAGTGAATGAGGGGATAAGGAGGACATAGGGCAGACAGTTAACCAGATTAAATGGACAGCTCTACTCTGCCCGGTGAAAATATCAGCCCCGACAACAGTCCTACAGGCATATGTCAACCAGGCATTATCAAATGACTTAACTATCTGCCATGACTTAACTAGAGGGCCAGACATGACCAAATAGAGGGCTGAGAACCAGTCTTCATGGTGAGTGAAAGGAAGGAGGTGTGGGGCGGTGATGGAAAATGAGATGCAATAAAGGGGTGATGCTAGTGGGGGGTATAACTCGGTTATTGTTATGGATGCTGTCACTGATATGGGGACGTGGATAACTGATAGTGTCATTGATATGGGGGCGTGGATAACTGATTCTGTCATTGATATGGTGCGTGGATAACTGATACTGTCATTGATATGGGGGCGTGGATAACTGATTCTGTCATTGATATGGGGGTGTGGATAACTGATTCTGTCATTGATATGGGGGTGTGGATAACTGATTCTGTCATTGATATGGGGGCGTGGATAACTGATTCTGTCATTGATATGGGGGCGTGGATAACTGATTCTGTCATTGATATGGGGGCGTGGATAACTGATTCTGTCATTGATATGGGGGTGGATAACGTTCTGTCATTGATAACTGATTCTGTCATTGATATGGGGGATAACTGATTCGTGGATAACTGATTCTGTCATTGATATGGGGGTGATGGATAACTGATTCTGTCATTGATATGGGGGCGTGATATGGTGTGTGGATAACTGATTCTGTCATTGATATGGTGTGTAGATAACTGATTCTGTCATTGATATGGGGGCGTGGATAACTGATTCTGTCATTGATATGGGGGCGTGGATAACTGATTCTGTCATTGATATGGAGGCGTAGATAACTGATTCTGTCATTGATATGGTGCGTAGATAACTGATTCTGTCATTGATATGGTGCGTGGATAACTGATTCTGTCATTGATATGGTGTGTAGATAACTGATTTTGTCATTGATATGGGGGCGTGGATAACTGATTCGGTCATTGATATGGGGGCGTGGATAACTGATTCTGTCATTGATATGGGGGTGTGGATAACTGATTCTGTCATTGATATGGGGGCGTGGATAACTGATTCTGTCATTGATATGGGGGCGTGGATAACTGATTCTGTCATTGATATGGGGGCGTGGATAACTGATTCTGTCATTGATATGGTGTGTAGATAACTGATTCTGTCATTGATATGGTGTGTAGATAACTGATTCTGTCATTGATATGGGGGCGTGGATAACTGATACTGTCATTGATATGGTGTGTGGATAACTGATTCTGTCATTGATATGGGGGCGTGGATAACTGATTCTGTCATTGATATCGGGGTGTGGATAACTGATTCTGTCATTGATATGGGGGTGTGGATAACTGATTCTGTCATTGATATGGGGGTGTGGATAACTGATTCTGTCATTGATATGGTGCGTGGATAACTGATTCTGTCATTGATATGGTGTGTAGATAACTGATTCTGTCATTGATATGGTGCGTGGATAACTGATTCTGTCATTGATATGGTGTGTAGATAACTGATTCTGTCATTGATATGGGGGCGTGGATAACTGATACTGTCATTGATATGGGGGCGTGGATAACTGATTCTGTCATTGATATGGTGTGTGGATAACTGATTCTGTCATTGATATGGGGGCGTGGATAACTGATTCTGTCATTGATATCGGGGTGTGGATAACTGATTCTGTCATTGATATGGGGGTGTGGATAACTGATTCTGTCATTGATATGGTGCGTGGATAACTGATTCTGTCATTGATATGGTGTGTAGATAACTGATTCTGTCATTGATATGGTGCGTGGATAACTGATTCTGTCATTGATATGGTGCGTAGATAACTGATACTGTCATTGATATGGTGGCGTGGATAACTGATTCTGTCATTGATATGGTGTGTAGATAACTGATTCTGTCATTGATATGGTGCATGGATAACTGATACTGTCATTGATATGGGGACGTAGATAACTGATACTGTCATTGATATGGGGACGTGGATAACTGATGCTGTCATTGATATGGGGACGTGGATAACTGATGCTGTCATTGATATGGTGTGTAGATAACTGATTCTGTCATTGATATGGTGTGTAGATAACTGATTCTGTCATTGATATGGGGCCGTGGATAACAGATTCTGTCAGTGATATGGGGCCGTGATAATGATGCTGTCAGTGATATGAGGGCATGGGGGGTGATAATGATGCTGTCAGTGATATGTGGGCATGGGGGTGATAATGATGCTGTCAGTGATATGAGGGCATGGGGGTGATAATGATGCTGTCAGTGATATGAGGGCATGGGGGATGATAATGATGCTGTCAGTGATGATATGGGGGATGATAATGATGCTGTCAGTGATATGAGGGCATGGGGGGATGATAATGATGCTGTCAGTGATATGAGGGCATGGGGGGGTGATAAGTGGGGAAGTTCTAACTCAGTTGCTGTCAGTGAGTCAGTGAGTCAGTGGATAGGAATGTGGGGTTGGAAGATAAAAACCTCTGAGACACACACACACCTACCCCCTACACCCCCACACGGACAGGCCTGTTTCATTACATCATTACCTAGCTGCCAATAAAATGCTCTCTCCAGGCCGCCCCTTCTCTCTTTTTAGTCCCCCTCTGTCCTCTCTGTCTCCATTGGCTTTCTTCCCACGCTCCATCTCTCTTTCTCCCCCTTTCACACACATTCCTTTATTTACTCTTCATATCAGTTCATATCCTGGTACTAATGGGCTAAAGTACTAATGGGTACTAATTTCCTCCTATAAAAGACTTGTTGCATTACCGCAGCAACGGTGTGGAAATAATAACCATATGGATCAAATCAGATGACACAAACCTGTGCATGCATGTGTGTGTGCGGGAGACAGATAATTTACTGTCTGCTTCTACCCTGGAGGTGGCAGCTCTGGTTTCACCTTGTGGAGTTTCATTTTCTCTACTCTATCTCTATCCCTCTCCTCCCCTCCCTCCTTCCCCTCTCTCTCTTTGTATGATTGACAGGTGATGAGCGGCCTGTACATTAGTGAGGCTGAATACCCAAGGCTCATTCTCCCTGCTACCATCGCTCTCCTTTTACACATGGCTGCCTGGGAGACATGGACCTGAAACAGGATCGGCTGCTGATAGCGGATGGACAGACGTAAGGCACACATTCAAGAATGTGAGGAGAGTGTAGACAAGAAAGGGGCAGAGAGGGCGAGGGATGGAGGGGTGGAGGAGGAGGACAAGGCAATGGGTAAGGCCGAAATGGAATTGTCTGACATTTCTGAGGAGGTGCCTGTGAGATCTTGAATGGAAGGTAAAACACATCTGTTCTGATTATAGTTTTTTCCCTTGTTGTGACTCCAATTGTATTAAACCTGGCCGATTGGTCAACGATCATCAATCCCTAGTCCGTCTACTACCTACCTTGGCTTTAACTAGGTAAGTTATTGAAAACCCAAACTCTTCAACAATAATGACCAATCATATTCTGGGAATCTGATTTGACCTTGACCTTAAGCAGTCACTTCCTGTCTGACATCTGACCTCTCACCTGGTTTAAAGTGCCAGTCGTGGTCATCCGCAGCCGACAACGCCACCAGGATGACGGTAACCACAATGACAGGAAACAGCCGCAGCTCTGGCGTTGCCATGGCACCAGCAACACACCCAGTTACCTGTCCGGAGACGCGCTGACAACCACAGGCATACCTAACAGAGGGATAGAGAGAGAGGAAGGATTAGAAGATTTCAAAATGCATGAATCATTTATTTTGTATCATGAAAGAGAGTATGAAGAATGAGAGAGAGGGGTGATAATCCGTGTGGATGGGTTTCTGTCTAAATGTCAGGTCCAGTCTAGTAGATACAGTAGCTTCCTCTGTGATTTATGAATCCCTGTCTGTCAGCCCTGTGTACGTGTAACCAGACACCATGGACTCATTGGAGAGCAACTCAAAATGTAAGCAATGTAATACAACACAATATAATACAACACAACACAATATAATACAAGACAATATGACACAACACAATACAATATAACACAACAAAATAACTAAATTCAACACAACAAAATCCAACAAAACAGACCAGTGGCACCACAGCACAGAGAACATTAGCTTTGTTTTGATATGTTGTTGTTGCACAATGAACAATCGAAGGTGGTGTAATTAGCCTAGCCAGCATTACTTAGTACTTCAGCATTCAAAATGTCAATCATGTCATTTCCAACTCCTTTATTACAAACTCCTCCTCAAGTGCTGTAGTAGTTAGACTGGGGCCTGATAGGGTGCTGTAGTAGTTAGACTGGGGCCTGATAGGGTGCTGTAGTAGTTAGACTGGGGCCTGATAGGGTGCTGTAGTAGTTAGACTGGGGCCTGATAGGGTGGATAGGGTGCTGTAGTTACCCATCTACGACACACAAAAAGGCTTGTCCAGTAGTTTTACTGGTGGTTGCTTAATGATTGGGGGTAGGGAGGGGGAGACAGCTGGTAGGGGAGGGGGTGTAGAGGGGTGGCCTGGTTTCCCTGTGGGCCCACTGACTTCACTGGCACAGACCGACAGCTGACACACAGCTGTAGGGACACAGAGGAAGGGGAGCGACAGTGTGATGGACAGAGGGAGGGAATGAAGGGAGGTATGAAAACGAGTGAAAAGTGGAATTGTAGGCATAGAGAACAGAAGAGAAGGATGGAACGAAGGAGCAGTCCAGATGACATGGATGACATAGTAGAGTGTGTGTGTGTGTGTGTGTGTGTGTGTGTGTGTGTGTGGTGTGTGTGTGTGTGTGTGTGTGTGTGTGTGTGTGTGTGTGTGTGTGTGTGTGTGTGTGTGTGTGTGTGTGTGTGTGTGTGTGTGTGCGTGCGTGCGTGCGTGTGACACAGAGGAGATTTCAGGGATAGCCAGCCAGTGCAGCTGTCCAGAACAAAAGACAGGCGCTAGGCAACAGATACAGGGTGCAAGTGTTCAGAGAGAGGCAGAGAGAGTAGACAGCTTGTTTTGAGAAAACACCCGAGCCTTCCAAACGAGTGAAGCAGTGTGTGACTGCTGTGCCAGATGACACCATGTTGAAATATGTCTCTTACAGGATTCCAGTAACTCTAAGCATGCCGAACCAGAGCTGAGAATCTCCCTCTGCTGGCCTGTCCACTATGTCAACAATCCTAAAAATGATCCCCGTCACAATCCATAACAAGGTACTCAACAAATGTTACAACTGATAAAATACTTTTACTGACCAGCGATCACAAAACTGGATGGAAACACAAACCTTAGGTTCTGAAGAAAATACAACCAAATGAAAATCACCGCTAACCAAAACCAAGATTATGTTTGGCATAGACAGTCAAGTGTTTTTGAGGCACCAGGCAGCTGCCATGTCTAAGTGGAAAACAAGCCACAGTGTTTAGGGAGAAGCTAGTGAGGGAAGTGAGGCGAGCCCACGGTGTTGAGCAAACCATCTATCTATCTCCCTATCCCACTGCCATCTCCCTCCACTTACATGATTTGTCCAGACTAATTCACAAGGCTAACTAATGGTTATGAACAGCTGTCTAAGTCCCACCACACAACAATAAAACAGACAGAGAGAGGGAAGGAGGGAATGAGGGAATAAATGTTCTTATGAAAAAGTATGCTTCAGTGAAAGTTTGATAAAAGTTTGGATTCCTTTTGGCACTGCAATGTCTCATGAGAATCATATTGTAGTTTGCATTCCAAACTATACTGAACAAAAATATAAACGCAATGAGCTGAAAAAAGATCTCAGACATTTTTCATACGCACAAAAACATATTTCTCTTTCATTTTGTGCACAAATTTGTTTACATCCATGTTAGTGAATATTTATCCTTTGCCAAGATAATCCATCCACCTGACAGGTGTGGCATATCAATAAGCTGATTGAAAAGCATGATCATTACACAGGTGCACCTTGTGTTGGGGACAATAAAAGGCCACTCTAAAATATGCAGTTTTGTCACACAACACAATGCCACAGATGTCTCAAGTTTTGAGGGAGCGTGCATTCGGCATGCTGACTGCTGGAATGTCCACCAGAGCAGTTGCAAGAGAGTTAGACTGGGGCCTTATATAAACTGTAACTCAGTAAAATCTTTGAAATTGTTGCATTTATATTTTTGTTCAGTGTATAATGTGATTGTCTTGGAACTGCTAAGATCAATAGTGCCCATTAAAACATCCATTCAAGTTGGGCCATATTATGAGAGTTTGCCATACTATAGGACTTGATGGTATCAAGCCCAACTTTGAGTTGGAATGCTCGTCCACTCAGTCTAATTCTAAGGGGTTGAGTTTGGGCATGGGGTAGAACAAGGAGCTGATTCTAAATCTATTATATTCTCTGTCAGCCACAGAGACTGTTTCTCTCCCCAGTCAGCCAGTCAGTAAGACAGACAGACCGTTTCTCTCCCCAGTCAGCCAGTCAGTAAGACAGACAGACCGTTTCTCTCCCCAGTCAGCCAGTCAGTAAGACAGACAGACCGTTTCTCTCCCCAGTCAGCCAGTCAGTAAGACAGACAGACCGTTTCTCTCCCCAGTCAGCCAGTCAGTAAGACAGACAGACCGTTTCTCTCCCCAGTCAGCCAGTCAGTAAGACAGACAGACCGTTTCTCTCCCCAGTCAGCCAGTCAGTAAGACAGACAGACCGTTTCTCTCCCCAGTCAGCCAGTCAGTCAGACCGTTTCCTCCCCAGTCAGCCAGTCAGTCAGACAGACATTCCTAAAAATGATCCCCGTCACAATCCATAACAAGGTACTCAACAAATGTTACAACTGATAAAATACTTTTACTGACCAGCGATCACAAAACTGGATGGAAACACAAACCTTAGGTTCTGAAGAAAATACAACCAAATGAAAATCACCGCTAACCAAAACCAAGATTATGTTTGGCATAGACAGTCAAGTGTTTTTGAGGCACCAGGCAGCTGCCATGTCTAAGTGGAAAAACAAGCCACAGTGTTTAGGGAGAAGCTAGTGAGGGAAGTGAGGCGAGCCCACGGTGTTGAGCAAACCATCTATCTATCTCCCTATCCCACTGCCATCTCCCTCCACTTACATGATTTGTCCAGACTAATTCACAAGGCTAACTAATGGTTATGAACAGCTGTCTAAGTCCCACCACACAACAATAAAACAGACAGAGAGAGGGAAGGAGGGAATGAGGGAGGGAGAATAAATGTTCTTATGAAAAAGTATGCTTCAGTGAAAGTTTGACAAAAGTTTGGATTCCTTTTGGCACTGCAATGTCTCATGAGAATCATATTGTAGTTTGCATTCCAAACTATACTGAACAAAAATATAAACGCAATGAGCTGAAAAAAAGATCTCAGACATTTTTCATATGCACAAAAAACATATTTCTCTTTCATTTTGTGCACAAATTTGTTTACATCCATGTTAGTGAATATTTATCCTTTGCCAAGATAATCCATCCACCTGACAGGTGTGGCATATCAATAAGCTGATTGAAAAGCATGATCATTACACAGGTGCACCTTGTGTTGGGGACAATAAAAGGCCACTCTAAAATATGCAGTTTTGTCACACAACACAATGCCACAGATGTCTCAAGTTTTGAGGGAGCGTGCATTCGGCATGCTGACTGCTGGAATGTCCACCAGAGCAGTTGCAAGAGAGTTAGACTGGGGCCTTATATAAACTGTAACTCAGTAAAATCTTTGAAATTGTTGCATTTATATTTTTGTTCAGTGTATAATGTGATTGTCTTGGAACTGCTAAGATCAATAGTGCCCATTAAAACATCCATTCAAGTTGGGCCATATTATGAGAGTTTGCCATACTATAGGACTTGATGGTATCAAGCCCAACTTTGAGTTGGAATGCTCGTTCCACTCAGTCTAATTCTAAGGGGTTGAGTTTGGGCATGGGGTAGAACAAGGAGCTGATTCTAAATCTATTATATTCTCTGTCAGCCACAGAGACTGTTTCTCTCCCCAGTCAGCCAGTCAGTAAGACAGACAGACCGTTTCTCTCCCCAGTCAGCCAGTCAGTCAGACAGACCGTTTCTCTCCCCAGTCAGCCAGTCAGTCAGACAGACCAGTCAGTCAGACAGACAGACCGTTTCTCTCCCCAGTCAGCCAGTCAGTAAGACAGACAGACCGTTTCTCTCCGCAGTCAGCCAGTCAGTCAGACAGACAGACCGTTTCTCTCCCCAGTCAGCCAGTTAGTAAGACAGACAGACCGTTTCTCTCCGCAGTCAGCCAGTCAGTAAGACAGACAGACCGTTTCTCTCCCCAGTCAGCCAGACAGACCGTTTCTCTCCGCATTCAGCCAGTCAGTAAGACAGACAGACCGTTTCTCTCCCCAGTCAGCCAGACAGACAGTTTCTCTCCCCAGTCAGCCAGTCAGTCAGACAGACAGACCGTTTCTCTCCCCAGTCAGCCAGTCAGTAAGACAGACAGACCGTTTCTCTCCCCAGTCAGCCAGTCAGTCAGACAGACAGACCGTTTCTCTCCCCAGTCAGCCAGTTAGTAAGACAGACAGACCGTTTCTCTCCCCAGTCAGCCAGTCAGTAAGACAGACAGACCGTTTCTCTCCGCAGTCAGCCAGTCAGTAAGACAGACAGACCGTTTCTCTCCCCAGTCAGCCAGTCAGTAAGACAGACAGACCGTTTCTCTCCCCAGTCAGCCAGTCAGTAAGACAGACAGACCGTTTCTCTCCGCATTCAGCCAGTCAGTCAGACCGTTTCTCTCCCCAGTCAGCCAGTCAGTCAGACAGACAGACCGTTTCTCTCCCCAGTCAGCCAGTCAGTAAGACAGACAGACCGTTTCTCTCCGCAGTCAGCCAGTCAGTCAGACAGACAGACCGTTTCTCTCCCCAGTCAGCCAGTTAGTAAGACAGACAGACCGTTTCTCTCCGTACTGACTGGCTGACTGGGGAGAGAAACTGTCTGTCTGGCTGACTGGGGAGAGAAACGGTCTGTCTGTCTTACTGACTGGCTGAATGCGGAGAGAAACGGTCTGTCTGTCTTACTGACTGGCTGACTGGGGAGAGAAACGGTCTGTCTGTCTTACTGACTGGCTGACTGGGGAGAGAAACGGTCCATGCAAATTGGCAGTTATTATTTATTCTTTATTTATTTATCACACATTATAGTCTACTCTTATACAGACATCGTACACACTCTCACTATATCACATCCAATATCATACACATCAACCTACTCAGATTTGCTACACACATATTATCTTGTCTCAATTTTCTAACATCTGTGGCATTGGCTCACAGGCAAACAGGCAAGGGAATAAAACAAATATTGCTAGAACCTATTTCTTGAGTTCTAAATATCAGACAATTGAAACCTCTAATTATGACCTTCATAATACCTCTGATGGCAGTAACTTTACAAGCACTAATTATGGTCAGTTTAGACTGAGAAGAGCATCTAGTTACGGTAAGGAGTGAAATAAGTATAGCCAGTCATAATTGTAACGGTTTAGCAGATTATTAAAAAAAGATCAGTCTTTACGTGGCTAAAAGAAAAGGAATATAACATATACTGTTTACAGGAAACTCACTCTACATCCTTAGATGATGTTGAGTTGAAAAAGGAATGGGATGGTGAAATCATTTTCTGTCATGGACAAAGGAACTCAAAAGGTGTGATGATATTAATTATCAAAAATATTGTTCTGAATGTGCAAATAGTCAGGAATGATTTGCAAGGAAGGTGGATCCTTTTGAATATGAAAGTGGACGACAAAGAGATTTGGCTCATTAATCTATATGGTCCAAATCAGGATGATCCACACTTCTTCGAAAACATTTATACCAATTTATTGAACTTACAGGCAACATATTATCTAATCATTATGGAAGGAGACTATAACTCAGTGTTTAGTACCTTTAAGGTCATCACTCTACAAACTATCATCACCGTGCCCTTAAGGAAATCACTAATATTATGGACACATTAGAAATAATGGATATTTGAAGACTAATAAACCCTGACCTAGTGAGATATACATGGAGGAAGCTTAATCAATCTAATCGTCTGGACTACTTTCTTGTCTCTTTCTCTCTTGCATCAAAGGTTAAAACAGTTTTAATAGGAGACAGAATGCGATCGGATCATCATCTAATTGGCATTCACATAACTCTTATAGATTTTTAACGTGGATGGGGATATTGGACATTTAATCAAAGTTTACTGGAGGACAACTTATTTTTAACTAAGACAAAATAATTTATAACTAAATTTTTCCAGTATAATATAGGTTCAGCAAATCCCCTTATTGTTTGGGATACCTTTAAATGTACCTTCAGGGGTCATTCAATTCAATATTCATCAATAATAAAAAAGCAGTTTCTGGCTAAAGAAACAAGACTAACAAGGGAAATCCATGAACTAATAGTACAGGTAGAGAGCAATAAAAACAATACTACAGAGACACAAAATAAGTTAGAGGAAAAACAAAAAGAACTCGAGGAACTTATTGAAGAATGATCTAATATAATCTGTTACAAAAATAAAGCAAACTGGATGGAATATGGAGAAAAATGCACAAAATTCTTCCTGAATCTCCAAAACAGGAACACTAACAAAAATAATTAGCAGAAACTCGTTACTGAAGACGGAGTCATCTATGATTCTCCAAATGATATTTTAAAAGAGGAAGCTAATTATTTTAGGCAGATGTTCTCTTTTCCATCTCATCCTTTCCCACTGAATGAAGATTATGGTAAGGAATTCTTTCCAAATAATCTAAAAAATGGAAAATTAACAAATGAAACGGAAAGATCAGTGCGAAGGCCAAATTACAGAGGAATAACTTTTTGAGGCTATTAAATCCTTTCAGTCTGGAAAAAACCCAGGGCTTGATGGCAAGAGATATATCAAGTATTTTTTGATATACTAAAAGCTCCATTGTTATATTGTTTTAACTACTTCTATAGAAATCTGTAAGGTACTCAGCAGGAGGGTCTGATTTCTCTATTATTAAAACAACACCCAGATGGTAAATATAAAAGACTCTTGTCTCTATCTAAAACTGGCTACAATTTCAATTTCATCCCCGTCAAAGATACAACAAATATTACAACAAATATTATGGCTGAACCCAAATGTGCTGGTTGATAAAATACCTGTATTTATGTGAAAGATGTTTGAAAAGGGTATTTTGTTCTTAAATTATATTGTAAATTGGAATGGTAGAGTTATGTCCTTCGTGGAGTTATCAGAATTGTACAGAAAGGTCTGCTCAATCCAAGAGTACAACCAATTGATTACAGCATTGCCCCAAAAATGAAGGAGGAGGGAGGAGGTAGGGAACTGGTCTGTCTGCCCAATATAAAGGATCAAAACTGGCGGAGGAATAAAAATATCATAAAAAGGAAAGTATACCAGTTTCATTTGAGGACCAGGATGTGGACAGCTGTGCCATACAAATTGCAAAATAGTTGGGAAGAGATTTCTGATGTACCGATTCCATAGTACAGGGTGTATGACTTGATATATAATACAACGCAAGATTCAAGACTTCGTGCTTTTCAGCTAAAATTATTATATACAATTCTTGCCAACATCAAAATGTTGAATATTTGGGGGATAAAATCATCGAAGCTCTGCAGATTTTGTTGTGAGGATACAGAATCAATTTATTTTGGTATTGCCCTCAGGTAGCCTGTGTCTGGTCTCAGGCTCAAGAATGGCTGAAAATGCATAGCATTGATCTAAAATTGACCCTAGAAATAGTACTGTTAGGAGATCTGGAGAGACCGGGTCAGTCAATTACTAATATGCTAATACTCTTAGTAAAAGTATTCATCTTCAACTCGCAATCTGTGGATTCTATTCGATTAGATAAATTGAAATTGTACGTTAAACATCACAGCATAGTTGAAAGACATGTGTTGCGTAGAAACCCGAAGTGGGTGTCCAGCAGAGATAGATGGGATGGGCTGAGGGAAGCTGAGGGTTGGTATGTGGAATTGTAGACAAGTGGGAGTGGAGTTGCTGTGTGAGAGATAGAATGATGGTCAAATATAAAAGTGGGGAAAAAAGTACAAATAAAACATAATAAAAAGTACATAAAAATGCACCTGTACATAGCCCACCTGTACATAGCCCGCCTGTACATAGCCCATCTGTACATAGCCCATCTGTACATAGCCCATCTGCCCATCCAACTACCTCATCCCCATACTGTTATTTTTTTGCTCCTTTGCACCCCAGTATCTCTACTTGCACATTCATCTTCTGCATATCTATCTCTCCTGTGTTTAATTGCTAAATTGTAATTATTTCGCCACTGTGGCCTATTTATTGCCTTACCTCCCTTATCTTATCTCATTTGCACACACTGTTTCTAGACTTTTTCTCTACTGTATTATTGACTGTATGTTTGTTTATTCCATGTGTAATTCTGTGTTGTTGTTGTTTGTGTCGCACTGCTTTGCTTTATCTTGGCCAGTTCGAAGTTGTAAATGAGAACTTGTTCTCAACTAGCCTACCTGGTTAAATAAAAAATTATATATATATAAATAAATACATTTATTTTTCCTCCATGTCATTGGTTATTGTTCTCAGAACATCATTGGTCACTGAAGCCGAGGGAATTTGGCTGCCCTCTTGGACAGTAGCCCAACAGAAAATTCTGACCCTCTCTTCGATCGATCGGGATATTGACATAGGTCTGAGAGAGGTGTGGTGTGTTGACCTTCAACGGCACATATGGATCCTCTCACTGGATTCCAAGAACAACAAATGCACTGAGATAGAATGAAGCCATCTGTCTGGAATCAATGCTGTGGTGGATATCCTCTGTGATGAGGCTGTATGTAACAGTGCTATTGGTTGGTCAGTCAGTCAGTAGTCCAGTCATTCGTCATCCAGTGATTCACTGGTATGTGTCAGCTGACACTTCATCAATACCAGGAAATACCAGTCAGCAGGAAGTAAGGAAGTACAGCCAGTCAGAAATGTTGAATCTGAACTGATTTTGACAGGATGGAACAGGAAGAGATTAGGAAAAGTTAGTCATTTAAAAATAACAAAAAGTGGTAAGAGAGGAAGAAGATAGAGGCAAATACATGGCGGGAGAAACTAAGAAAATGCTTTGAGAAGTTAAACAAAACATTTTGATAGTGAGGAAGGAGAGAGAGAGAGAGAGAGAGAGAAAGAGATAATTATAAAAGTGGACGGATAACGAGAAAGTGGAAGAAAGGGAACTCATTTCCAGGAATAGTTTGGCCTTTGGAAGTGTGGCATGACTCAACAGGACGTCTCTCTGCTTTCCAAAACATAGTTTCAACAACTCACACACACATACAGTGGGGCAAAAAAGTATTTAGTCAGCCACCAATTGTGCAAGTTCTCCCACTTAAAAATATGAGAGAGGCCTGTAATTTTCATCATAGGTACACTTCAACTATGACAGACAAAATTAGAAAAAAAATCCAGAAAATCACATTGTAGGATTTTTAATGAATTTATTTGCAAATTATTGTGGAAAATAAGTATTTGGTCACCTACAAACAAGCAAGATTTCTGGTTCTCACAGACCTGTAACTTCTTCTTTAAGAGGCTCCTCTGTCCTCCACTCGTTACCTGTATTAATGGCACCTGTTTGAACTTGTTATCAGTATAAAAGACACCTGTCCACAACCTCAAACAGTCACACTCCAAACTCCACTATGGCCAAGACCAAAGAGCTGTCAAAGGACACCAGAAACAAAATTGTAGACCTGCACCAGGCTGGGAAGACTGAATCTGCAATAGCTAAGCATCTTGGTTTGAAGAAATCAACTGTGGGAGCAATTATTAGGAAATGGAAGACATACAAGACTGGGGCTCCACGCATGATCTCACCCCAGAACCACACGGGGGGACCTAGTGAATGACCTGCAGAGAGCTGGGACCAAAGTAACAAAGCCTACCATCAGTAACACACTAAGCCGCCAGGGACTCAAATCCTGCAGTGCCAGACGTGTCCCCCTGCTTAAGCCAGTACATGTCCAGGCCCGTCTGAAGTTTGCTAGAGAGCATTTGGATGATCCAGAAGAAGATTGGGAGAATGTCATATGGTCAGATGAAACCAAAATATAACTTTTTGGTAAACACTCGTCGTTGTGTTTGGAGTACAAAGAATGTTGAGTTTTATCCAACGAACACCATACCTACTGTGAAGCATGGGGGTGGAAACATCATGCTTTGGGGCTGTTTTTCTGCAAAGGGACCAGGATGACTGATCCGTCTAAAGGAAAGAATGAATGGGGCCATGTATCGTGAGATTTTGAGTGAAAACCTCCTTCCATCAGCAAGGGCATTGAAGATGAAACGTGGCTGGGTCTTTCAGCATGACAATGATCCCAAACACACCGCACGGGCAACGAAGGAGTGGCTTCGTAAGAAGCTTTTCAAGGTCCTGGAGTGGCCTAGCCAGTCTCCAGATCTCAACCCCATAGAAAATCTTTGGAGGGAGTTGAAAGTCTGTGTTGCCCGGCAACAGCCCCAAAACATCACTGCTCTAGAGGAGATCTGCATTGGGGAATGGGCCAAAATACCAGCAACAGTGTGTGAAAACCTTGTGAAGACTTACAGAAAACGTTTGACCCCTGTCATTGCCAACAAAGGGTATATAACAAAGTATTGAGATAAACTTTTGTTATTGACCAAATACTTATTTTCCACCATAATTTGCAAATAAATTAATAAAAAATCCTACAATGTGATTTTCCAGATTTTTTTCTCAATTTGTCTGTCATAGTTGAAGTGTACCTATGATGAAAATTACAGGCCTCTCTCATCTTTTTAAGTAGGAGAACTTGCACAATTGGTGGCTGACTAAATACTTTTTTGCCCCACTGTATATACATATGTATACACACACACAAACTTTCAGTGCCAACACCATAAACCTTGCTCTGAACATTGCTCTGAACCAATCTAAGTGACGAGGAACTGACAGACAGAAAATATTTCTGCAATAAAGGATAGGAGTAACAATTATTGTAATAAACTCTGATTCATTATATGCAGCTTGGGCCAAGTAGAAGTCAATCATTAAGGGAGTAAAACTTACAGTTACTCCAATACGTTCCTTCCCCCTTTCCATAGCCCTCTCTTCTCCTCTCCTCCAATACGTTCCTTCCCCCTTTCCATAGCCCTCTCCTCTCCTCTCCTCCAATACGTTCCTTCCCCCTTTCCATAGCCCTCTCCTACTTCATAGTTGGGATCAGGTCCTCTTGGCCTTCCCCAGTCCTCCTTCCTCTAACTCCCTCTCAGCTCCAAAAGAGCTGTATTACTAGGATTGCACATTCTTCAGCATGTCTACATCAGTGGAGACCCCTCAGAGGAGGAAGGGGAGGACCATCCTCCTCAGTGAATTTCATAAAAATAAAAATAGTGAAACAAAGAAGTTTAGATAAAACTATATTAAATATATTCACGTCACCAAATAATTGATTAAACCACACTGTTTTGCAATGGAGGTATACAGTAGCCTCATCAGAACCCTGTCAGCTAGCTTCTGTCCTCCTCTGGGTACATTGAGTTCAATACAAAACCTAGGAGGCTCATGGTTCTCACCCCCTTCCATAGACTTACATAGTAATTATGACAACTTCCAGAGGAAGTCTGTGGCTGCTATGAAAGTGAACTGTGTTTGTGTGTTATCAGGGGTGTATTAATTCTGATGATTCTGTTGAAAAACGGTTCTTAAACGGAGGCAAACAGAACGCAACAGAGACATACCAGAATTTATCCGATATAAACTCTAATTTGCAACTGTTGGACTAATGATTCCACCCCAGATCAGCTAGATGCTGGCAAGAGTGTGCAAGCCGGTATTGAATGTCTCAATCTGTCACCTTGATTACTCCAAATTCTATTGACCTGTGCACCTACGTTTGTAAGCTTTCATTCATAGGCTAGGTTGTAGCAACCTCATGAAAATGTGAGTATCATGTAGAAGCCTAAACCTATCAATGTTACATTGAGCTGGGTGAATGGAATATGAATGACAGTCATCCAATATGCTGTGAAAAAAGTCATCATCCTCCCTCATCTTAAAAGGCACGACAGCCACTGGCCTATATAGTAGAGGACAGAGACCGATGACGATTGAAGACCACATGTTCAGTTTGTCCTGCTGAGGAAATTAAGCTTTGTCGTCAACAACAACAGAATATGAAGACATTAGTTGGACGCCATTACAAAAATTATGGATGTTAAATACTAATACTTTTTTTGTTCAAGTTTTTTGTTATTATAAAAAAAAATCTGACTAATCCTGAAGCAAAACTAAGCTAATAATGAACAGATTCAAACTAGCACACTTAATGGAGTTTTGGGAGCAATTACAAAGTCTCTAAGCAGTACTAAAGCCAAACACTGACTCATGCTTTTGCTCACTGTCATT
Organism: Oncorhynchus tshawytscha; assembly: GCF_018296145.1. Taxonomy (NCBI): domain Eukaryota; kingdom Metazoa; phylum Chordata; class Actinopteri; order Salmoniformes; family Salmonidae; genus Oncorhynchus; species Oncorhynchus tshawytscha. The sequence goes on along the minus strand of NC_056431.1, from coordinate 14,743,266 downwards.
GATCTGCATCAAAATGACAGAATCAAGAGGAGGAATATTCATTTTCTGTTGGGGCATAATAGCCCTAGACCTCTGTCCTATATGCCTACAACACACCCACACTGCAGAGTGGAGAAACACAACCTGTACAATTCTGAACAATGAACTAAAACACCTCTGTTGTTGCCTGTGTATGGATCCAAACCCGTATGTAACCAAGATCACCTGGGAGAATCAAGACAACGTTAGCACAATGAGCTAAAGCCTAGGCATAGATCTAGAACATTGAGCTAAATCCTATGTATTACATCTGGACATTAGCTAGTATATAACTACTGCTATGCACACCCTTTCTAGTCACACAATCTCCATACAGACCATTCACATACATACAGTGCATTCAGAAAGTATTCAGACCCCTTGACTTTTGCCATATTTTTTTACGTTACAGCCTTATTCTAAAATTGAATACATTGTTTTTCCCCTCATCAATCTACACACAATACAATACCCCATAATGTCAAAGTGAAAAACATATATGTTTTAAATGTTGGCAAATGTATTAAAAATAAAAAACAGAAATATCACATTTACATAAGTATTTCAGACCCATCACTCAGTACTTTGTTGAAGCACCTTTGGCAGCGATTACAGCCTTGAGTCTTCTTGGGTGTGACACTACAAGCTTGGCACACCTGTATTTGGGGAGTTTCTCCTAATAATCTTTGCAGATCCTCTCAAGCTCTGTCAGTTTGGATGGGAAGCGTCGCTGCACAGCTATTTTCAGGTCTCCAGAGATGTTCGTTTGGGATCAAGTCTGGGCTCTGGCTGGGCCACTGAAGGACATTCAGAGACTTGTCCTGAAGCCACTCCTGCATTGGCTTGTCTGTGTGCTTAGGGTTGTTGTCCTGTTGGAAGGTGAACCTTCACCCCAGGCTGAAGTCCTGAGTGCTCTGGAGCAGGTTTTCATCAAAGATCTCTCTGTACTTTGCTCCGTTCATCTTTCCCTCAATCCTGACTAGTCTCCCAGTCCCTGCCACTGAAAAACATCTTCACAGCATGATATTGCCACCACCATGCTTCACCATAGGGATGGTGCCAGGTTTCCTCCAGATGTGACACTTGGCATTCAGGCCAGAGAGTTCAATCTTGGTTTCATCAGACCAGAGTCTTGTTTCTCATGGTCTGAGTCCTTTAGGTGCCTTAAGGCAAACTCCAAACTGGCTGTCATGTGCCTTTTACTGAGGAGTGGCTGCCGTCTGGCCACTCTACCTTAAAGGCCTGATTGGTGGAGTGCTGCAGAGATGGTTGTCCTTCTGGAAGGTTCTCCCATCTTCAGAGAAACTCTGGACCTCTGTCAGAGTGACCATTGGGTTGTTGGTTACCTCCCTGACCAAGGCCCTTCTCCCCTGATTGCTCAGTTTGGCCAGGCAGCCAGCTCTAGGAAGAGTCTTGGTGGTTCCAAACTTCTACTATTTCAGAATGATGGAGGCCACTGTGTTCTTAGGGATCTTCAACGCTGCAGACAGTTTTGGTTCCCTTCCCCAGATCTGTGCCTCAACACAATCCTGTCTCTGAGCTATACGGACAATTCCTTCGACCTCATGACTTGGTTTTGGCTCTGACATGTACTGTCAACTGTGGGACCTTATATAGACAGGTGTGTGCCTTTCCAAATCATGTCCAATCAAATGAATTTACCACAGGTGAACTCCAATCAAGTTGTAGAAACATCTCAAGGATGATTAATGGAAACAGGATGCACCTGAGCTAAAATTTCAGAGCAAAGGGTCTGAATACTTATGTAAATAAGGTACATTTTTAATTGTTTAAGCTTTATGGGGTATTTTGTGTAGATTGATGTTTTTTATTTTTATTTCATCAATTTAAGAATAAGGCTGTAACGTTAAAAAATGTGGAAAAAGTCTAGGAATCTGAATAATTTCCGAATGCACTGTATATTTATATTCCATGCGCAATGCCAAGCCTCAGCTGGAGTGGTGTAAAGCTCGCTGCCATTGGACTCTGAAGCAGTGGAAACGCGTTCTCTGGAGTGATGAATTATGCCTCACCATATGGCAGTCCGACGGACAAATCTGGATTTGGCGGATGCCAGGAGAACGCTACATGCCCCAATGCGTAGTGCCAATTAAAAGTTGGCCCCTTAGTTCCAGTGAAGGGAAATCTTAAACGCTATAGCATACAAAGACATTCTAGACGATCCTGTGCTTCCAACTTTGTGGCAACAGTTTGGGGAAGGCCCTTTCCCATTTCAGCATCACAATGCCCCTGTGCACAAAGCTAGGTCCATACAGAAATGGTTTCTCAAGATCGGTGTGGAAGAACTTGACTGGCCTGCAAAGAGTCTTGACCTCAACCCCATCGAACACTTTTGGGTTGAATTGGAACGACGACTATGAGCCAAGCTTACTAACCCAACATCAGTGCCCGACCTCACTAATGCTCTTCTGGCTGAATGGAAGCATGTCCCCGCAGCAATGTTCCCACATCTAGTGGAAAGCCTTCCCAGAAGAGTGGAGGCTGCTGTGGCAGCAAAGGGTGGACCAACTCCATATTAATGCCCATGATTTTGGAATGAGATGTTCAACGAGCAGGTGTCTACATACTTTTGGAGTGTAGCTCATTCTAATATTTCTACTACTGTACATGACATTTTAGTTACACTGTTTATACACACCGCATATGTATTTATATAGTGGATTCTTGATATAGCCCAATCTAATATATCTACTGTTGTACATATCATTCTTAGTATATCTTGTGTAGATTCATCTGGTGTACACATGCATAGATTACTGTTACAGTGCTATTTGGGTTGTGCTATTTTACTTTTTACTGCATTGGTAGGAGCTGGTAACATAAGCATTTTGCTGCACCCGCTAAACTGTGTACATGATCACCTTAAACTGCTGAGCTAAAGCCTAGGCATTAGATCTAGACCACGTTAGCACACTGAGCAAAAGCCTAGGCATTAGATCTAGATCACGTTAGCACACTGAGCAAAAGCCTAGGCATTAGATCTAGACCACGATAGCACACTGAGCTAAAGCCTAGGCATTAGATCTAGACCACGTTAGCACACTGAGCTAAAGCCTAGGCATTAGATCTAGACCACATTAGCACACTGAGCTAAAGCCTAGGCATTAGATCTAGACCACGTTAGCACACTGAGCTAAAGCCTAGGCATTAGATCTAGACCACGTTAGCACACTGAGCTAAAGCCTAGGCATTAGATCTAGACCACGTTAGCACACTGAGCTAAAGCCTAGGCATTAGATCTAGATCACGTTAGCACACTGAGCTAAAGCCTAGGCATTAGATCTAGACCACGTTAGCACACTGAGCTAAAGCCTAGGCATTAGATCTAGACCACGTTAGCACACTGAGCTAAAGCCTAGGCATTAGATCTAGACCACGATAGCACACTGAGCTAAAGCCTAGGCATTAGATCTAGACCACGTTAGCACACTGAGCTAAAGCCTAGGCATTAGATCTAGACCACGTTAGCACACTGAGCTAAAGCCTAGGCATTAGATCTAGACCACATTAGCACACTGAGCTAAAGCCTAGGCATTAGATCTAGACCATGTTAGCACACTGAGCAAAAGCCTAGGCATTAGATCTAGACCATGTTAGCACACTGAGCTAAAGCCTAGGCATTAGATCTAGACCACGCTAGCACACTGAGCTAAAGCCTAGGCATTAGATCTAGACCACGTTAGCACACTGAGCTAAAGCCTAGGCATTAGATCTAGACCACAATAGCACACTGAGCTAAAGCCTAGGCATCAGATCTAGATCATGTTAGCACACTGAGCTAAAGCCTAGGCATTAGATCTAGATCACGTTAGCACACTGAGCTAAAGCCTAGGCATTAGATCTAGACCACGTTAGCACACTGAGCTAAAGCCTAGGCATCAGATCTAGACCACGTTAGCACACTGAGCTAAAGCCTAGGCATTAGATCTAGACCACGTTAGCACACTGAGCTAAAGCCTAGGCATTAGATCTAAACCACGTTAGCACACTGAGCTAAAGCCTAGGCATCAGATCTAGAAAGCTTTCATATGCATTAATGGCTGTGTGTTGAGTGGAGGGGACAGCCAATTTACACTGTTATACAAGCTGTACACTCACTACTTTACATTGTAGCAAAGTGTCATTTCTTCAGTGTTGTCACATGAAAAGATATACTCAAATATTTACAAAAATGTGAGGGGTGTACTCACTTTTGTGATATACTGTATATATATACATATACTGTCTATTTTTTGGGGTGGCAGGATAGCCTAGTGGTTAGTGCGTTGAACCAGTAACTGGAAGTTTTCAAGTTCAAACCCCAAGCTGACAAGGTACAAATCTGTCATTCTGCCCCTGAACAGGCAGTTAACCCACTGTTCCTAGGCCGTCATTGAAAATAAGAATTTGTTCATAACTGACTTGCCTAGTTAAGTAAAATTAAAAAAATATGGGGGAATGGAAATGATGCAGACAATACATTGCTAGAAGCCACAATCTAACTACAATATTTTTTTAAAATTGAGAGAAAGAAAAGGCCCTTTTCAAAAGTAAAGCACTGTGTAGGGTATAGGGTGCCATTTTGGACTACAATTGGTTCCCACGGGACAAGAATTTTGTTTCACTCTCACTGTCTGCTACTCTAACGGTTTTGTTTTGGTTCTCAGACGGGGCTTAGATCTCCTTACTTGTCGGTGCACGTCCAGGGAACTGCTCTGGGCCTCAAACGGATGATTACACCTGTCCTAGTGGAGCTACTCCCTCTCTCCATAATCCCTATCCTGGATATATACACTGAGTGTACCAAACATTAGGAACACATAGACTGACCAGGTGAATCCATGTAAAAACTATGATCCTTTATTGATGTCATTTGTTAAATCCATTTCAATCAGTGTAGATAAAGGGGAGGAGACAGGTTACAGTATTTTTAAGTCTTGAGACAATTGAGACATGGATTCTATATGTGCCATTCAGAGGGTGATTAGGCAAGACAAAATATTGAAGTGCTTTTGAACAGGGGATGATAGTAGGTGCCAGGTTCACCGGGTTTGTGTGTGTCAAAAACTGCAATGCTGCTGGATTTTTCATACTCAACAGTTTCCTGTGTGGACCAAGAAGGGTTCGTCACCCAAAGGACATCCAGCCAACTTGATACAACTGCATTGTGGTAAACATGGACCAACAAATTGAGGCAAAAGGTGGTGCAACTCAATATTAGGAAGGTGTTCTGTATATATACACTGAACAAAATTATAAACACAACATATAAAGTGTTGGTCCCATGTTTCATGAGCTGAAATAAAAGATCCCAGAAATGTTCCATACGCACAAAAAGCTTATTTCTCTCAAATGTTGTGCACAAAGTTGTTGACGTCCCTGTTAGTGAGTATTTCTCCTTTGCCAAGATAATCCATCCACCGGACAGGTGTGGAAGAAGAAGCTGAGTCCCAAGGTATCTTTGACCAACTGTTGTGAAATCCATAGATTAGGGCTGAATTAATTCATTTCAAATTGACTGATTTTCTCATATGAATTGTAACTCAGTAAAATCTTTGAAATGGTTGCATCATGCATTTATATTGTTGTTCAGTATATGTTTTATTGTCACATACACCAGATAGGTGCAGTGAAATGTGTTGCTTTACAGGGTCAGCCATAGTAGTATGGCGCCCCCGGAGAAAAGTAGGGTTAAGTGCTTTGCTCAATGGCACAACAGCAGATTTTTCACCTGATCAGCTCGGGTATTCAAACCAGCAACCTTTTGGTTACTGACCCAATGCTCTAACCGCTAGGCTACCTGCGGCCCTAGATGGGAGAGACATGCAGTCACGAAAATCCAGGGAGGAGTACTTCCACTGAATCTGAATTAAGAACCCGTCAAATCTCTTTAAGTCTCAAGCTATAAACATAGTCTTGGTGAGAAAATTTTAGCACTGAAAAAATTATTATGTTTTAACGGAATTTAGCCCTAGGCATAGGAATAACAGGACCTATCATAGGAATAACAGTAACTATCATAGGAATAACAGTACCTATCATAGGAATAACAGTACCTATCATAGGAATAACAGGACCTAACAGGACCTATCATAGGAATAACAGGACCTATCATAGGAATAACAGGACCTATCATAGGAATAACAGGACCTATCATAGGAATAACAGGACCTATCATAGGAATAACAGGACCTATCATAGGAATAACAGGACCTATCTAACTTATGATGTACTGTTTTCCATATGAGACCTATACTATAACAAGTATGTAATACAGCTCGAGTATTATTGACATCCTAATGACATACTAGCGATAGAGTGAATATCAATCTGTGATGCTAGACTGACTCTAGCTATACTGGACCTCTGAGGGTTTGTTACAGTTCTAGTGTGACACAAGGCCTCAGACTAATTCCCTGAATTCAATTTACACTGTCTCACTACCACCTGTCTGAGGAGAGGAGAAAGAAAGGGGGATGAGGGGGAGGAAAGAAAGGAGATGTATGTGACAGCACCGTGCTACTCTCACAATGGGGACAGAGAAAACAGACTGCTGCCTGGTCCACCACGGTGGCGAGAGAGTTGGAGAGAAAAGGGGGAGAGGAGAAAGAAAGGGGGATGAGAGAAAGGAGACGTATGTGACAGCACCATGCTACTCTCACAATGGGGACAGAGAAAACGGACTGCTGCCTGGTCCACCACGGTGGCAAGAGAGTTGGAGAGAAAAGGGGGAGAGGAGAAAGAAAGGGGATGAGAGAAAGGAGACGTATGTGACATACTACTCTTACAATGGGGACAGAGAAAACACCACGGCGGCGAGAGAGTTGGAGAGAAAAGGGGAGAGGAGAAAGAAAGGGGATGAGAGAAAGGAGACATGCTACTCTTACAATGGGGACAGAGAAAACGGACTGCTGCCTGGTCCACCACGGCGGCGAGAGAGTTGGAGAGAAAAGGGGAGAGGAGAAAGAAAGGGGGATGAGAGAAAGGAGACGTATGTGACAGCACCGTGCTACTCTCACAATGGGGACAGAGAAAACGGACTGCTGCCTGGTCCACCACGGCGGCGAGAGAGTTGGAGAGAAAAGGGGGAGAGGAGAAGAGAAAGGGGGGAGAGGAGAAGAGAAAGGGGGGAGAGGAGAAGAGAAAGGGGGAGAAGAAACAAGAAATGGGTAGAGGAGAAAGCAGTAGAGAGGAGTAGAGGAGCAGAGAGAGAGAAAGAGAGAGAGAGGGCCTTCCATATTTAGAAGCCTGACTCAGAAATATAGAGTAAGCATTAGACAGCGTTAGACAAAGACGGGACCTTGGCAGCAGGAGGGTGAGAATGATTCACCCAGTGACTTAGCATTGAAATGGAAAGGAGGACAGGAGGGAAAAGGAGGGAGGAATAGTGTGGAGAGAGAGAAAAGAGAGAGAGCAGGTCAAACTGGAATGTGTTGTGCGAGGCTCAGCATTTAGAACCGCAGTGAGAAAAACAGACTCTCTCTACTTCACTAACTACTTCTTCTTCAAAACAAATAAATGGTCATGCAGGGGAAGGCTGAAGACACCCTCAGAGCTGTTTAATGTCAGTCTGGACCATTCAAACACACGCACGTACACACACACACACACACACGCACGTACACACACACACACACACCAAACAAAATCTCAACTCTAACGTGGAGTCTGGTTCTAGATGAAACTCACGCTGACACACACACGAACACACCCATTATCATTTTTCATTATCATTCACACCCCTCAGGCATCGGTTGATCCCTCTACCAGCTAATTTCTCTCTGCTCCTAAAAAGAGCTCACTGACACTTCACACGGCAGTATCCTGGTCCTAATGCCTGGAAGGGGAAGGCTGATGTCATAGTCAGAACCTCAACAGGGATGGTGTTACTCAGAACAGTGAGGTGATAAAGAGACATAGTTTTAGTCCCAAATGGCACTGTATTCCCTTTATAGTGCACTACATTTAACCAGGACCTAGGAGAGCTCTGGTCAAAAGTAGTGCACTATATATAGGGAATAGGGTGCCATTTGGGATGCTGCTTGTTAAAATAAGCAATTCTTTGATGTTTAGTATGGCATCGTGCGTTTTCTTTCCTGGAACTTTTCTAAAGTTTTCTAGAGTCATCCGGAAGCCCTGAGTAATGATTGGTGGGGTACTGTACCACATGAGTCGACGGGTGTGTTAGCAACACTGGGAGAGAGAGAAAGAGAGAGAGAGAGAGAGAGAGAGAGAGAGAGAGAGAGAGAGAGAGAGAGAGAGAGATGAAAGAAAAAGAGCTCATTATTTGGGACTGAAGTCGACTGAAGTTTGTAAGTTTCCTTACTTACCGTAGGCAAATATGATAGCAGTCATATAGAATGTGTCCAGTGAGTCTGACTCTGACTCATAAAACAACTAATGTAAAGAATTTATTTAGTTTGTAAACACACTTTTGGAAGACATGTTCCTATTACCAACCATACAGTACTAGATACATACATACAGTACATACATACAGTACTAGATACATATATACAGTACATACATACAGTACTACATACATACATACAGTACATACATACAGTACTACATACATACATACAGTACATACATACACACAGTACTAGATACATACATACAGTACATACATACAGTACTAGATACATACAAGCATTAAATACATACAGTACTAGATACATACATTCAGTACTAGATACAAACATACAGTACATACATACAGTACTAGATACATACATACAGTACTAGATACATACATACATACAGTACATACAGTACTAGATACATACATACAGTACATACATACAGTACTAGATATATACATACATACAATACATACATACAGTACTAGATATATACATACCTACATACAGTACTAGATACATATATACAGTACATACATACAGTACTAGATATATATACATACATACAGTACATACATACAGTACTAGATATATACATACATACATACATACATACAGTACTAGATATATACATACATACAGTACTAGATACATACATACAGTACATACATACAGTACTATATATACATACATACAGTACATACATACAGTACTAGATATATACATACATACAGTACATACATACAGTACTAGATATATACATACATACAGTACTATATACATAAATAGAGTACTAGATGCATACATACTTTACATACCTACAGTACTAGATACATACATACATACAGTACTAGATACCTACATACAGTACATACATACAGTACTAGATATATACATACATACAGTACATACATACAGTACTAGATACATACATACATTAAATACATACATACAGTACTAGATACATACATACATACAGTACATACATACAGTACTAGATACATACATACAGTACATACATACAGTACTAGATATATATATACAGTACATACATACAGTACTAGATATATACATACATACATACAGTACTAGACACATACATACAGTACTAGATACATACATACAGTACTAGATGCATACATACAATACTAGATACATACATACAGTACTAGATACATACATACAGTACATACACACAGTACTAGATACATACACACAGTACTAGATACATACATACATACAGTACATACAGTACTAGATACATACATACAGTACATACATACAGTACTAGATACATACATACAGTACATACATACAGTACTACATGCATACACACAGTACTAGATACATACATACAGTACATACATGCAGTACTAGATACATACATACATTAAATACATACAGTACTAGATACATACATCCAGTACATACATACAGTACTAGATACATACATACAGTACTAGATACATACATACAGTACATACAGTACTAGATACATACATACAGTACATACATACAGTACTATATACATACATACAGTACATACATACAGTACATACATACAGTACTAGATACATACATACAGTACATACATACAGTACTAGATACATGCATTCAGTAGATACATACAGTACTAGATACATACATTCAGTACTAGATACATACATACATACAGAAATAGATACATACAGTACATACATACAGTACTAGATACATACATACAGTACATACATACAGTACTAGATACATGCATTCAGTAGATACATACAGTACTAGATACATACATTCAGTACTAGATACATACATACATACAGAAATAGATACATACAGTACATACATACAGTACTAGATGCATACATACATACATGAAATACATACAGTACTAGATACATACATACATACAGTACATACATACAGTACTAGATACATACATTCAGTACGAGATACATACATACAGTACATACATACAGTACGAGTTACATACATACAGTACATACATACAGTACTAGATCCATACATATATACAGTACATACATACAGTACTAGATACATACATACAGTACAAGATACATACATACAGTACATACATACAGTACTAGATACATACATACAGTACATACATACAGTTCTAAATACATACATACAGTACTAGATACATACATAAAGTACATACATACAGTACTAGATACATAAATACATACAGTACTAGATGCATACATACAGTACATACATACAGTACTAGATGCATACATACATAAAGTACATACATACAGTACTAGATACATACATACCGTACTATATACATACATCCAGTACTAGATACATACATACAGTACATACATACAGTACTAGATACATACAGTACATACATCCAGTACTAGATACATACATACATAAAGTGCATACATACAGTACTAGATACATATATACAGTACTAGATACATACATACAGTACTAGATACATACAGTACTAGATACATACATACAGTACATACATACAGTACTAGATACATACATAAAGTACATACATACAGTACTAGATACATACACACAGTACATACATACAGTAATAGATACATACATACAGTACTATATACATACATACATACATACATACATACATACATACATACATACATACATACATACATACATACATACATACATACATACATACATACATACAGTACATACATACAGTACTAGATACATACATACAGTACCTACATACAGTACTAGATACATACATACAGTACTAAGGCATTCTATTGTGTTTTAAACAACAACAGTGAGTCAGTGCTCAGGCACGACACATTCGTAGGAATAAAATCATTACAATATAATGATCTGAAATGCCTTTTGGGTTGTTTGGGGTACACACTTCACTATTCAAATGCTCCCTGACTGTATCACTGAAATGAACAACCCTGAAGATGAGTGCTCATTATACAGCATGCAGACAGAGGAATCCCAGTCAGCTCTTATGTTGGCATGATATGCTGAGGGTATGTGAGATCCCCAGATAAAATACACTGACAAATTCACTCATTCAAACAGTCCAGCCACAGCCAATAGACACAAACTGTTTACCCAGCCCCATACCAACACTATCTATCAGGGTTGGGAGGATGGTAACCTCACAGATGAGTGGAGGCAGAGATGGGGGGGGTGATGTTAATGATAAAGAGATGGGAGGATGAGGGAAAGGAATATAAGGATAAATTATCTAGTGCTGCTTCAGCCGGAGGGGGACAGAGAGACAGAGAGAGACAGAGAGAGAGAGAGAGAGAGAGAGAGAGAGAGAGTTGTGGAAGATGAAGTGAAAGAAGAGATGTTCAGAGAGATTTGGAGAGAGACAGATTGCCAGAACGTTCAATTACTGCATCAAAGGTATGTTGGATGGGGCAGAGGGAGAGACGGATGGAGATGGAGAGGAGAGAGGGGGAGATCAAATGGGTCTCAGAAATGGTTTGAAACAAACCGACACGCAGAACCCAAAACGACTTCACATCCCGCTTTTAAGTGTCGCTGCCCATTATGCAATTTAGAATTTCTCTCTCTCTTCTTCCTCTCTCTTCTTCCTCTCTCTTTGACAGATATTCAAATGCTTGCAAGAGAAAAGTATGAGAAAGAAATTGGATTGAAAAGTCTAGCTAGCTGTCTAGACCAAGGGGAAATTGGTTTTGGGACAAGAGATAAACCATTTAGCCAATGCTTTCTTTTTGGAGGTGTAAAAAGGCTACTTTGTCTGAGCGTGTAGATGGAACCTGCTCGTCCTTGGTAATTGAATTATTCCTGAACATGAGGTCTGTCAGCCTGTTGGGAGCCAATTAGTACAACAACAAAGAATTGTGATATGGACAACTGCTTCCATACAAGCTATTCCATCCCTAAAAGGATGATATTACTATGCTTTAATCTAAGATTACAGATTATAAAACTCAATCCTGTACACTGTGTATGCTAGCAAAGTTTCAGCTCTTATTATTTCAATAGCCAATGTTTAGTTCAACAGACCTCAATGGTATATGGAATCATTGGCTATTGAAATACAGTAGATTGCAATAAAGCTGAGGTTTTGCAAGCAGGCAGTATGTGGTTAATTTGTTATTTTGATTCACGTTTTATATTCCTATGAACCAGTAAAATATATATATATTTTTTTACATGTGAGCGCATCACTTTTGAGGATCGAAGTCATTTAACAAACGTTACAGTATCTCTCCTAACACTACATCTAATAAATGTCTCATAAACACAATGTCCTGAAAAAGAGGACAATGGTGTCATCAGCAGCGAGGTCAATGATTAACCTGTGTGACTGTATACTGGCGGAGACTAAACCTGAATGCTTCACAATCACCTAAACCCAGTTACATTTATTACGTTTTAACTGATAATGTGGTATGTAGTATGCATGTCTTGGTGTAATTACATGCATCTACAGTGCATTCAGAAAGTATTCACACCCCTTGACTTTTTCCACATTTTGTTATGTTACAAGGTGTGATTAAAATGTATACATTTTTTGTCAATGATCTACACAAAATACTCTGCAATGTCAAGGTGAAAAAAGAATATAACAACTAAAAAAATATAGGAAAAATAAAACACTAATATTACTTGATTAGATAAGTATTCAACCCCCTGACTCAATACATGTTAGAATCACCTTTGGCAGTGATTACAGCTGCGAGTATTTCTGGGTAAGTCTCTAAGAGCCTTGCACGCCTGGATTGTACAATATTTGTGCTTCCAACAGATACCTCTTACTGATAGACTGAACAGATAACTTGCATAGAGCACTTACAAAGAAAATCATTCTGACTCTGTAAATTCATATTTTCCTGTACAAAACTCCAAAGAATTCACAATAATCCAATTTGTATGCAGTGGTATACTCACATTGTTGAAGTATGATCTAAATACTGTAGGCTATAATATGTCAATATCTTCTTGTCTCTTCTCTAAAGCTGATAGAACCAGACTATGAAATGACAACCATCCTCTTGGGACGACATGGAGGTTTGGCATCCAAATGCCCATTAGACACGGACAGAACAAATCTATGATCCCTTCAGGGTCTATCTATCAACACAATGCTCCTCCTCTCTGTCCTCACTCTTCATCGGTATTACCAGCACAGCAGAGGGGAGAGCGAGCGAGTAGGGGACAGAGAGGAGGCATAGAGAGAGAGAGCGAGCGAGAGCGAGAGAGAGAGAGAGAGAGAGAGAGAGAGAGAGAGAGAGAGAGAGAAAGCCATCACCCACAGAGAGATGAACCTGGAGAAGAGTCCCCTAAGCAAGCTGGTCCTGTGGCTCTGTCCACAAACACAAACAGTCTATTAATGTTCTGTATTATGTCATGTTTTGTGTGGACCCCAGGAAGAGTAGCTGCTGCTTTTGCAACAGCCAATGGGGATCCTAATTAAATACCCAAAAATACCAAATACCCCACAGAGCCCCAGGGCAGAAACACAATTAGACACAACTAAAACATGAGGGAAAAAAAGAGAATTACTTGACACATTGGAAAGAATTAACTAAAACAATAGAGCAAACTAGAATGCTAATTGACCCGTTAACAGAGAGCACACCGTGGCAGAATACCTGACCACTGTGACTGACCCCAAATTAAGTAAATCTTTGACTATGTACAGACTAAGTGAGCATACCCTTGCAATTGAGAAAGGTTGCCGTAGGCAGACATGGCTCTCAAGAGAAGACAGGCTATGTGCTCACTGCCCACAAAATGAGGTGGAAACTGATCTGCACTTCCTAACCTCCTGCCAAATGCATGACCATATTAGAGACACATATTTCCTTCAGATTAAACAGATCCACAAAGAATTAAAAAAATGTTTTTAACTTTGATAAACTCCCATATCTATTGGGTGAAATACCACACTGTGCCATCACAACAGCAATATTTGTGACCTGTTGCCACAAGAAAAGGGCAACCAGTGAAGAACAAACACCATTGCAAATACAACCCATTTTTATGTTTATTTATTTTCCCTTTTTTACTTTACCTATTTGCACATTGTTACAACACTGTATATTGACATAATGACATTTGTAATGACTTTATTCTTTGGAACTTGTGAATGTAATGTTTACTGTTTATTCATTTCACTTGCTTTGGCAATGTAAACATATGTTTCCCATGCCAATAAAGCCCCTTGAATTGAATTGAGAAAAAGAGAGAGAATAGGGGAAAGAGAGTAGGGGTAGAAAGGGTTTTATTGTCTCTTTATCTATTAACAAAACCACAGGCAGCTAAACCAACCCGAGCCAGGCAGCATTTCCCCCCCACCCCAACAACACCATCCTCCTGACACAGCAGCAGGACCAGCCCCCTGGCCAGGACAACCAATAAAGACATATCTACAGGGAAGAGAAACCAGACCCCTGCTCTCTCTGCACAATTACCCCCCTAACCCTATTGTTTACTTTGTGTCCAAAAAACACACACACAAACTTGGTTCTATGAGAAAGCATATTCTCTCTCACTGTAATTCATCCCATGTCTCTGTCAGAGGATAATCGATCCATTCATTCTCCATGATGGATTCATTAACACTGTGGGTGATGATGCTTGGGACATAATGGACATGTTTCTCCTTCTTCCTTCTCTTGTCTTCCACATGTGTTTCTTCTAAAAACCCTTCAGTCCTTGGTGGTGTCCGATTGTGTTCCATAGGTTGAGACTGGATTCTCTAAAAACATGTTTATTTTCTCTGGCAGTACTTTAGGCTAGTTTGGGGGGGTTGTTCCAGTGACTGATTGCTTCCCAGAGGAGAACTCCCCATTCGCTACACTGGTGTATCCCACAGGAACATAATTCAAGCGGCTCTGCCTTGTTTGGGGTCACCTGCTTGCCACGCGAGGTCACAAGGTTAATAACCGCACCATGTTCCATCAAGGTGTGAAATGGCCACCTGGACGCTATGAGGTCATCACGGTCAACGCTCAACTTTTTATTGACCCCATCCCCCATCCTTGCAGTACTCTGCATCCGTAGAATGTATTGTGTTTAACACCGACTGGGTTTGAGGAGCGCCATATCAATAGAATCGGCCCATTACCTCTATAGTTTTACAGACTCTGGGTAATTCAAAGCAAACAATGTTGCTGAAAGGTTATTTATTATGGAATGTGGCAGGGGGAATGATTTGAAACAACTGAAGATCATTTGCAATTTAGGGGGGGGGTCAATTGTGGGCAGGAAATCGGATAAGCACCTAACAGATCTAATGGAATGCAAAGCCTAAATAAGAAAACACATGAAAAAGCTACATTTGCGCATAGGCGTTGGCCAAATGCAGGCCAGCTAATTCATATACGTAGCCTACTTAGAACAATAAACGATTGAACAACTGACCGTGCGTTTTTTAGGTAATACACTGTTTATACACTGGTATTACAGTGGTCAGCCTATCAAATAATAGAATAGCGTGAAGAGCAGTTAGGCCTATGTGGTTATCAGTTCTGTTGTCATTTAGAGAGGTACAATGTACTGTAACTACGCTATATAAGACCTAATGCTATACATTAGGATATTTTTTATACTGCAGGGATATATATAATGTAGCCTAATTACAATAGTCCTAACTAGCTACTTTGTACATCTGATGTACTACATCACCAATGAAGATGTGAATAATGCAATGAAATAACTAAGTAGTTAACGTTAGTTCGTTGACTCTTGGAAAATATAATTTATCTAATCACCAGGCCAGACAAACAAGCAATGTGGGTGCAACGTTACACCTCACTATGCGCTTCCCGAGTTCTGTGGCCCTAGTCCAAACCAGCCTTCCCCGCCTGACACCGAGACTGTTTGACGCCAATCGACACAGTGGGGCAGACAGACAAAACTGACATAAACCCACAAACACCCATTCACAGACAAACGGACATAAATACCTCATGTAACCGTGAAGATAGCCTACCCACAGCAGCTCCTTAACTGGCATGAGCGATTTAGCAATTTGCGTTTATTGACAGTGCGTACTCTTTATCAATGCATGAACGTGATGTAGTTTTTACCACTTACCTAAAAGTCACGGAGAAATGTGACACTACTCGCAACTTCTAAATGTTTTGAATATCCCCTATGCAATGTGTAGGACGGTGACTGTCCACCAAAATATTCCACCACGGGAATAATCCAACGCTGCCTACAGTTGTTGCGCGGCGCGTTCGACCTTTCTTCGACTGTGAAAACAAAGCACTCCAAAGTAGGCAACACGTTACGTCCAGAAACGTAGAAAATGTAAAGTTGTCTAGCTCACATTTGTCAAGATTAAAGTTTTGTACTGACAAGAGAACGGGAAGAGAAAACCGTTAATATCTCCGTCGCTCTCTATTCGTCTACTTCACTGAGGAAGCCTAGTTTCAGCTGCGCACACAGAGCCCTGCTCAAACCTCAGCTCACCGCGAGGCCAGCGCCAGGGGCTCATTTACATAACTGCACTGGCTGTGTCCAATCACAACAGCTAGCCAGGTGCTTGTTGAATTTCTCCCAGCAAACAGCCAATCAGTAGTCGCCCTGGGTGGGACCCATGGCTCGACAACAGCACTGTAAATGTGAGTAAGGCCCTGGGTATAGAGATATTTTTATTTGTTACAGGAATTGAGAGATTTGGGGAATATGAAATATAATACAGGGGAAGGAAACAGAGGTATTTTACCTTGTTAACCCCTTGCTTGTACGCCTGTCTGGATAACTGTACCCTGGTTTTCAGCATCAACATCCTTACTTTATGTGAGATATCAAAAGCAACACTTATTATTTTCCCAAATGACACCCAGTTCCCTATACAGTGCACTCATTTTGACTATGGGCCCTGGTCAAAGTAGTGCACTATAGAGAAAAGAGTGCCATTTGGGATGCAAGACCTTCATCTGTTTTCACTTCTTTCATCCACTCATCATAGCTGTTGCCAATAGCCTACATCTATCTAGGGTTCTTTCTTTGGATTTACCCCAAAAGTAAACATTATTACAGAGTTTGCCACTTTAACTGTATACTATTACACCCCTGGGCCATAATTAGTGTGATTGAAGGTTTTGCACTAAAGCACAATACTTTGGATCATAAGACTTGTGAAAATGGGGCTTGGAGAGGAGAACAAAGCTCACACAGAAAATACTGAACCTAAAGAAGTGAGATAAAAGTGTTGTTCAGTATAAACGTGAAAGAGTAGAGTTCGTAAACTGAATGAAACAAGCAAACACAAACAGTATCACACTACGCAAACTCTAATGAAAATAATTGGTTATTTTAAAATCAAGCCAATGAGAGTCAGACAGTGTAGTAGCCTAGGAGTTGGGTATGCTGAAGGAAAATTAGTAGAAGGAAAATGAGTAGAAAGCAAGAAGAGCGAGACGGAGAGGAAGAGTATTAGGCAGCTATGTGTCAGTACTTGCCCGTCTCTCGGGTATGGTGCGACCATGGTCTCTCTCTCACTCCCTACTCTCTCTCTCTCTCTCTCTCTCTCTCTCTCTCTCTCTCTCTCTCTCTCTCTCTCTCTCTCTCCCTCTCTCTCTCCCTCTCTCTCATTCTCATCTCTCTCTCTCTCTCTCCCTCTCTCTCCCTCTCTCTCTTTCTCTCTCACTCCCTCTCTCTCTCTCTCTCTCTCTCTCTCTCTCTCTCTCTCTCTCTCTCTCTCTCTCTCTCTCTCTCCTCTCTCCTCTCTCTCTCTCCCTCTCTCTCTCTCTCTCTCATTCTCTCTCTCCCTCTCCCTCTCCCTCTCCCTCTCCCTCTCCCTCTCTCTCTCTCTCTCTCTCTCTCTCTCTCTCCCTCTCTCTCTCTCTCTCTCTCTCTCTCTCTCTCCCTCTCTCTCTTTCTCTCCCTCTCCCTCTCTCTCTCCCTCTCTCTCATTCTCTCCCCCTCTCCCTCTCCCTCTCTCTCTCTCTCCTTCTCTCTCTCCCTCTCCCTCTCCCTCTCTCTCTCTCTCTCTCTCTCTCTCTCTCTCTCTCAGTCTACCCCCCTTTTCTCTCTCTTTGTCCATTTGAAAAGCAGAGCTGCCGTTTCCTTTGGTCTGCTTGCCTTGCCCTGCATATCATTAACATTCTATCACCAGCTTCTAATTCATGCTAAACCCAAGCCTGAGTCCAAAAGCCTACTCTTTTGTTTGACTGGAAACCCTAGACCAAAATCTGATTCTCTCTTTAAACCTCTTAATGGTTATATTTTAAGCTTCTCCTCCTCAAAGTCCAAGTGTTCCATATAAACCACTTTGTAAATGCTGAACTTATGAACAGAGTTTTCCACCATGTTCTTCGAATCTATTTAGTCACTTCACTAACTTGATTTCTACATGTTGTCTGAATGTTTGACAGTCATCAGATATTAAATACTGTCCTTTCCTCGAGCGTATTCATACAAAAAGTTCACCATGGGGATAATAAAGTAAAAATATATAAAAAATGATATTCTCCCATTTCTATCAGAAGCTCTTTTTCACCCTTACTGAGAAATACTTCAGCTGCTATCCTTTGTGTAGGCCATTACCTCTCCCTCTCGCTTTCACTCTCTTTCTGAGTTCTTCCCCTGACTGGCAAGGCTTTGTTGGTTGCCCGAGCAACTGCAAATACCCCTCCAAATGTTATGACCTTTTTTACCATTATTCTTCTGGCCTTCTTTCCCTCTGTCTCTCTTTACTTCCTCCCTCTTTTCTGACATTATTTCTCTCCATTTTACAAAATTCATTTTTTGTCAATTTGCTGTTGTTTAAAACCTACAAATGCTGCCTCTTAACCAGACATTTTGGTGTGGTGTCACTCTCCACCCCTCTTCTTCTCTCTCCTCACTTTCTCCCCCCTCTCTCGCTACTTTGAGTGAAACCTAGTCAAGCATAAAAAGCAGGTCTGATCCTGTGAGGAATTCACTAAAGGAGGGAGGGAGGGAGGGAGGGAGGGAGGGAGGGAGGGAGGGAGGGAGGGAGGGAGGGAGGGAGGGAGGGAGGGAGGGAGGGAGGGAGGGAGGGAGGGAGGGAGAGAGAGCATGAAAGACAGAAAGAAAGAAATAGTGAGAGAGAGAGAGAGAGAGAGAGAGAAAGGGAGAAGAAAAGTTGAAGTTGTAGAATGCATGAGGAGTCAGTTAGAAGGAGAGGAAAACAGGTAAGAAGATTGAGTAGAGAAAGAAGTGCAGAGAGACAGAGACAGAGAGAGCATAGAAAAAGGGTTTTAAAGGGGAGATTTTCTGTACGCTTTTTTTTTTTAACCTTTATTTAACTAGGCAAGTCAGTTAAGAACAAATTCTTATTTTCAATGACAGCCTAGGAACAGTGGGTTAACTGCCTGTTCAGGGGCCCAACGCTCTAACCACTAGGCTACCCTGCCGCCCCTAACTCTTTGTTAGTTGAAAGATAGCCTTGAGATTTTAGAGAAGAAGTTGATTATAAGAAATAAGTCATTTATGTCACGCCCTGGTCTAAGTATTTTGTGTTTTTCTTCATGTATTGGGTCAGGCCAGGGTGTGGCATGGGGTTTTTGTATTGTGGTGTGTTTTGTCTTGGGGTTTTGGTGTGTATGTATTGGGATTGTAGCTAGTGGGGTTATCTAGCAAAGTCTATGGCTGTCTGGAGTGGTTCTCAATCAGAGGCAGGTGTTTATCGTTGTCTCTGATTGGGAACCATATTTAGGCAGCCATATTCTTTGAGTTTGTCGTGGGTGATTGTCCTTATTCCTATCTCTTTATTTATTTACACAAGTATAGGCTGTTTTGGTTTTCGTTACGTGCTTTGTTTTGTAGTGTTTTGTGTTTATTCGTGTTTCACGTTGTTCATTAAACATGGATCGCAATCTACACGCTGCATTTTGTTCCGACTATACTTCACACCTAGAAAACCGTAACAGAATCACCCACCACCAACGGACCAAGCAGCGTGTCAACAGGCAGGAGCAGCCCAAAGAGGAGATGCGCTATAAGGATTTCTGGACATGGGAGGAAATCCTAAACGGAGAAGGACCCTGGGCTCAGCCTGGAGAATATCGCCGCCCCAAAGAAGAACTGGAGGCGGCGAAAGCGGAGAGGCGCCGGTATGAGGAGGCAGCACGGCAACTCGGAAGGAAGCCTGAGAGTCAGCCCCAAAATTTATTGGGGGCTCAGGGAGAGTGTGGCAGAGTCAGGAGTCAGACCCGAGCCAACTCTCCCTGTTTATCGTGAGGAGCCAAGGAGGAGACCAGAACCAGAGCCGGTGTTGGAGGTGAGCGAAACAGAGACTGTGAAGGAGTTAATGGGGAAATTGGAGGAGAGAGAAATGAGGGAGTTGCTGTGTTGGTGCTTTTTGCATGGAATTCGCCCGACGGAACGTGTCGGGGATTTGATGGCACCTGGGTTAGCGCTCCATACTCGTCCTGAGGTGCGTGTTAGTCGGCTGGTGAAGTTGGTGCTAGCCTCACGCACCAGGCCTCCTGTGCACATCCCAAGCCTTGCACGTCCTGTGCCAGCACTGCTCTCAAGTTCTCCAGTACGCCTTCACGGTCTAGCCCATCCTGTGCCACCTCCACACTCCAGCCCTCCGGTAGCAGCTCCCCGCACCAGGCTTCCTGTGCGTGTTCTTGGTTCAGTACCACCAGTACCAGCACCACGCATCAGGCCTACAGTGCGCCTCGCCTCTCCAGCGCTGCCGGAGCCTTTCTCCTCTCCTGCGCTGCCGGAGTCTCCCGTCTGTTCAGCGCTGCCGGAGCCTTTCTCCTCTACAGCGCTGTTGGAGTCTCCCGCCTGTTCAGCGCAGCCAGAGCCTCTCTCCTCTCCTGCGCTGCCGGAGTCTCCCGCCTGTTCAGCGCAGCCAGAGCTGCCAGCCTGCATAGGGCAGCCAGAGCTGCCAGCCGGCATGGAGCAGCCAGAGCTGCCAGCCGGCATGGAGCAGCCAGAGCTGTCAGTCTGCATAGAGCAGCCAGAGCTGTCAGTCTGCATAGAGCAGCCAGAGCTGTCAGTCTGCATGGAGCAGCCAGCCTGCATGGAGCAGCCAGAGCTGTCAGTCTGCATGGAGCCGCCAGAGCTGCCAGTCTGCAAGGAGCTGCCAGTCTGCACGGAGCTGTCAGTCTGCAAGGAGCTGTCAGTCTGCAAGGAGCTGCCAGTCTGCACGGAGCTGCCAGTCTGCACGGAGCTGCCAGTCTGCACGGAGCTGCCAGTCTGCAAGGAGCTGCCAGTCTGCACGGAGCTGTCAGTCTGCACGGAGCTGTCAGTCTGCACGGAGCTGTCAGTCTGCACGGAGCTGTCAGTCTGCAAGGAGCTGCCAGTCTGCAAGGAGCTGCCAGTCTGCAAGGAGCTGCCAGTCTGCACGGAGCTGCCAGTCTGCACGGAGCCGCCAGAGCTGGCAGTCTGTAAGAAGCCGCCAGAGCTGTCAGCCTACATGGAGCAGCCAGAGCCGCCAGTCAGCGTGGAGCAGCCAGAGCCGCCAGTCAGCATGGAGCAGCCAGATCTTTCAGTCTGCCAGGATCCGCCAGTCGGCCAGACTCTTCCAGATCTGCCAGTCAGCCAGACTCTTCCAGATCTGCCAGTCAGCCAGACTCTTCCAGATCTGCCAGTCAGCCAGACTCTTCCAGATCTGCCAGTCAGCCAGACTCTTCCAGATCTGCCAGTCAACCAGACTCTTCCAGATCTGCCAGTCAACCAGACTCTTCCAGATCTGCCAGTCAACCAGACTCTTCCAGATCTGCCAGTCAACCAGACTCTTCCAGATCTGCCAGTCAACCAGACTCTTCCAGATCCGCCAGTCGGCCGGGATCTGCCAGAACTGCCAGTCGGCCAGGATCTGCCAGGATCCGCCAGTCGGCCAGAATCCGCCAGATCTGCCAGTCAGCCAGGATCTGCCAGTCAGCCAGGATCTGCTGAAACCACCAGCCAGCCAGGATCTGGTAGATCTATCTACCTTCCTGAGCTTCCTCTCACTCCCGAGCTTCCTCTCACTCCCGAGCTTCCTCTCACTCCCGAGCTTCCTCTCACTCCGAGCTTCCTCTCACTCCCGAGCTTCCTCTCACTCCCGAGCTTCCCCTCAGTCCCGAGCTTCCCCTCAGTCCCGAGCTGTCCTTCAGTCCCGATCTGCTCCTCAGTCCAGTGGGTTTCTGGGTGAGGACTATTGGTCGGCGGCGAGGGTGGACTATCCAGGGACGCGAGGGTTAAGACATTGACTGAGTGGGTTCCACGTCCCGCGCCGGAGCCGCCACCATGGACAGACGCCCACCCGGACCCTCCCTATTGTTTTGAGGTGCGTTCGGGAGTCCGCACCTTAGGGGGGTTCTGTCACGCCCTGGTCTAAGTATTTTGTGTTTTTCTTCATGTATTGGGTCAGGCCAGGGTGTGGCATGGGGTTTTTGTATTGTGGTGTGTTTTGTCTTGGGGTTTTGGTGTGTATGTATTGGGATTGTAGCTAGTGGGGTTATCTAGCAAAGTCTATGGCTGTCTGGAGTGGTTCTCAATCAGAGGCAGGTGTTTATCGTTGTCTCTGATTGGGAACCATATTTAGGCAGCCATATTCTTTGAATTTGTCGTGGGTGATTGTCCTTAGTGTCATTGTTCCTATCTCTTTATTTATTTACACAAGTATAGGCTGTTTCTGTTTTCGTTACGTTCTTTGTTTTGTGTTTATTCGTGTTTCACGTTGTTCATTAAACATGGATCGCAATCTACACGCTGCATTTTGGTCCGACTATCCTTCACACCTAGAAAACCGTAACAATTTAACCTTTCATCCCAAGTTTCTTTAAGTATTCAGTCTAGTTCTTCTGTGTTGACAGTGATGCATCGCCTGTTATTCGACTCATTCCAAATTTATGTCATCAATTTATCGCCTCTTTGACTTCAGCTGAAAAATGTTAATTAAGAATGAAAGTGGCTCTCTCAAAGGAATTCAAGAGGCAAGACACACACACACATCCTCCGAACCAGCCCCTGTTCTGATATGACAGCTGTGGACTGGTGCAGGATTCTGACAACACAGATCAGTTCCAGAATGCCGAGCATTCTACCCTCTAAAATATTGTAATCTAGGTGTCTCTCTTTCTCAATGTCTCTCAGAATCCCTAGAATTTCTTAATCTCAATGGCTGTTGAAAGCACAGACTGTACAGTGACACTACCCCCCCCTTCTCTCTCTCTCTCTCTCTCCCCCCCTCCTTCCCTCTCTTTCTCCTTTCATGGGCTTTCCACTCTCAGTTCTTCAATGTCACCTTTGGAATGGACGGAGAACACTTAGCACTTATTTCAATATGTAGCGTGTTTAATGTCTGTGTGTGTGTGCATACATGTGTGTCGGTATACATTATGCACATGTCTGTTTAGTGTGAGTTGTCTGTGTTTGTCAGTATCAATATCCTAGGCCTCGGGGTGGGTTGTTTAAGATTGGTCCCTGAAGAGGCTGTGGGAGTTGTGGAGGTGTCAGGGGTCATTGGGTCAATGTCTGCCCCAGGGGAAGGTTCCTGAGTGGGGGTCAGGGTGTGAGGCACAGCCACTGAGGACCTCTCTTCTGGATGTTAAGTGTAAAAAATCTGCGGTGGTCAGCTCCTCTCACTCTCCTCACAGTTCTTTCTGTGACCTGGCACATTCCCCTACCCAACTCAGTTTTACATTCAGTCAGTGTGTGTGTGTGTGTGTGTCAGTGTCTCAGTGTGTGTTGGGTTTGTTATACAAGCTTTGTTATACAAGCAAACAAATGAGCCAGAAAACTCAGTGGCTTTAGAAGATAGAGTATTCAGAGTAGACATTTAGAGTCCTAGTGGTTAAAATGGTGATTGATAGCTCGTGTACTGTAATAAAATACAATTTTAGCAGCATACTGTCTAACTGCGAGCAAATCAATGTTTCTGTCTCCAAAGAGGTGCGACAGCCATTATGTGAAATACTCTACTCAATAATGGATACATGGATTGATCAGCGTGTATTTTACAACTGTCTCAGTTATTTAATCTGTGTTTGTAGCCATTGAAAGTGATCCCACTCAAAGGTTTGTGCTGTGGAGGCCAGAGAGTTGTGTGGTGGGTTGTTACACTGTTGTGTGCTAGAGGGTGGACGTGATGTTTGTCGGTGGAGCATAGTGGTGGTGGGATCAGAGGAGAGTGTTCCAGATGACCCCTCACACAGTCACGAGGTCTCTGGGGACCCTCTCAGCTGTACCCTGCCATGGCCTGCACTTGTGTCTCCTCTTCCACCTGGGGACTGGGTTGGGGTGGTGGATGGGGGGGAAGACTTATTTTTGGTGTCAGGTTCCTTTACTCCTCTCAGAAATCCCCCTTCATCCACCACACACACCGACTAGTAGTACACACAAACACACACGACACATACACACTCTGCTGCAGAGGGGGACTGCTGCAGTTGTTATGGCATTTGGGCGGGTGGCTCTCCCACAACTGTCGCCCCCTGTTCAAACGGTCACTCCAACTGCTCTAGGGTTACGCTTAGTTTTTTCTTCCCCCCTCTAATCTCTCCCTCCCTCCCCTCTCCACTCCTGTCCTGCTCAGCCTGTGAATGAAAATGTCCCCCCTTTCTTCTCCTCTCTCTCAAGTGTCTGACTATCGTGCTTAGGGACTTCCTCTTATAGCCCCCATTGGATGTGTCCTAATTCACTTTGTCTAGTTGTCCAATTACACATTCTTTCATTCACTCTGTCAGTCGGGGCATTACCATCCTACTACCACTCCTCTCTCCAACACTAACACTAGCTCAGGGAAATCTCTCAACCACATACAGTGCCTTCGGAAAGTATTCAGACCCCTTGACTTTTTCCACATTTTGTTACGTTACAGCCTTATTCTGAAATAGATTTGTTTTTAAACATCCACAGCTATCTACACACAATACCCCATAATGGCAAAAGCGAAAAACGTTTTTTAGACATTTTTGCAAATGTATTAAAAATAAAAAACATATCTTATTTACAGAAGTATTCAGACCCTTGCTAAGAGTCTCAAGATTGAGCTCAGGTGCATCCTGTTTCCATTGATAATCCTTGAGATGTTTCTACAACTTGATTGGAGTTCACCTGTGGTAAATTCAATTGATTGGACATTATTTGGAAAGGCACACATCTGTCTATATAAGGTCCCACAGTTGACAGTGCATGTCAGAGCAAAAAGCAAGCCATGAGATCAAAGGAATTGTCCGTAGAGCTTTAAGACAGGATTGTGTCGAGGCACAGATCTGGGGAAGGGTACCTCAACAGCATTGAAGGTCCCCAAGAACACAGTGGCCTCCATCATTCTCAAATGGAAGAAGTTTGGAACCACCAAGACTTCTCCTTCCAACAGGACAATGACCCTAATCTCACAGCCAAGACACCGCAGGAGTGGCTTTGGGACAAGTCTCTGAATGTCCTTGAGTGGCCCAGCCAGAGCCCGGAATTCAACACAATCGAACATCTCTGGAGAGACCTGAAAATAGCTATGCAGCGACGCTCCCCATCCAACCTGACAGAGCTTGACAGGATCTGTGTAGACGAATGGGAGAAACTGTCACGTCTGCTCCCGCTCTTCCCCCCTCTGGCGCTTGAGGGCGCCAGGATGTCCTGCATCACTCACTCCTAACATCCATTACGCACACCTGCCTTCCCTCGTCACGCGCATCAGCGATATTGGACTCACCTGGACTCACTCATCATCTGTTTATTACCTCCCCTATATTTGTCAGTTCCCTGCTCTGTTTTTGTCTTTGTTTTCTTGTATGCTGACGCTGTTCCTGTCTCGTTCCATGTCCGTTCCTTATTAAATGTTTGACTCCCCATACCTGCTTCGTCTCTCCAACGTCAATTCATGTGACAGAAACTCCCCAAATACAGAGGTGCCAAGCTTGTAGTGTCATACCCAAGAAGACTCAAGGCTGTAATCGCTGCCAAAAGTGCATCAACAAAGTACTGAGTAAATGGTCTGAATATTTATGTAAATGTGATATTTAAGGTTTTTATTTTTTATAAATTAGCAACATTTTCAAAAAAACTGTTTTTGCTTTGTCATTAAGGGGCAGTGTGTGTAGTTTGAGGGGGAAATAACTATTTAATCCATTTAGAATAAGGCTGTAAAGTAACAAAATGTGGAAAAAGTTAAGGGGTGTGAATACTTTCAGAATGGACTGTAGCCTCTCAAACACAGACACATACAGTCTTGTCTCTCTGTGTGCAAACATGGTTAGACTCAACAATCTAGAAGAACATATTTATGAATGAACAAATAATCAAACTTTGATGATTTGAATCAGCTGTGTAGTGCTAGGGCAAAAACCTAAACATGCGCACTTTTGCCTGCGGGTTCTACTATCACCATGGTTACTGGAGTCCTCCAATCCCCTACCGTCTGTCTCTGCTCCTCTCATTTCTAAACTATCACTCTCCTTTTTAAAGTTACACCCTGACTGAGGCTGGCTAGCTCTATAGTCTCTCCCAGTGAGAGGGAATGTTATGGCGGAGGGATTGGAGGGGTGGAGGTGGAGGGTAGACATGGTGGGCGGGGGAGGTCCAAAGGGGTGCCATTGCAATGCAGTGAGAGGCAGCACTAAAAATACCTATTGACACATGGGCTCCAACTCACAAACAGGGGCACAGACAAATACACACGCCGCCTGCGGTCGATGACTGAAGGGGACCCATTCAAGCATGGACACACACTCAGAGACACATACAGTATACAGAACCTCAGACTGAAAACCAGAGGAATTACACACAAATAACAGGAGGCTTCATGCAGCCAGACAAACATGACTATGTATGATTAGTTCAGCATCATCTACATCTCAGCTACTTTAATGACAATGAGTTTGTATTCCTAGAGTGATGCTCCTCACCCAAGCTAAAAGCCCTCTGTCAAACAGTGCCAACAGTTTTCACACGCAAGCGCAGGTCCTTAAGGCAAACAGTTCAGCTGATATATTGTGAAAGAAATATGAAGGGAAATTGCTGTTTCTGTGTAACTTCATAAAACAGGACAGTTGGGACATGTATGGACTAGTTTACCTAATGTTGTCATATTGATACTAGATCAGTCCGCCAACTGTTGATAGTCTGATATATAGTAAAGTAGTCCCAGCAGTATAGTAAATAGTTGCTACTTCATCATGACTTGTTTTTTCTCACAGAGGAACTGGGGCTGGGTGTGTTTACCTGGTTTAGAGACCCTCCAGGACAATAGAGACTGAATGTTACTGAGCAGCCCAGTTTGTGACACGATATGCTTTCTCTCTCACAGAAGCTGTATATCAATAGTAGAGCATAGTAACAGGCTTCATTGCCATGGCCTCTCCTTCGTGAAAGAACTGGACACTCCCAGTAGACCTCCACCATTTTGCTTCCCCTTCCTTTGTGTTTTCAGATGAGTAAAAGCGAAGGAGAGAAGAGGAGTAGAGGACGCCCATGAGATTCAGCATTTCATTATAGCACAGTCTAGTCTAGGCTTTCTTTCCTCGTCTTCTCCCCTTCATCTCAAGTCCTCTTCGTTATTTTCTGGGAGTGCTCTGTCCCTTAGCGAACCACATCCAGAGACCATAAGACATGTTTTGCACCAGCCTGGTGGGTATGATCGAATGATATTTTTACTCACAGATCGAGCTTTTGCAGAATGTTTCAGGGGAAAAACAAACTCAAGACAGGAATACCATCATTAAGATGACAATGAGGATAAATAATATCGTGATGCACAGCGAGAGACCGACCTGAGCACCAGGTCAACCAGAACAGCAGTGACGATGGGCCCAACCCAGTAGACCCAATGGAAAGGTGGCTTCCTAGTCATCTTTCATCTCCCCGGGTGCTCTGTTTGGGCCTAGTGTGTTGCTCTAGTGAAACAAGCCTAAGACAGGGAGATCAGGACACCCAATCTGCCGGCTGAGGCTGCCCTGACCCCCACAACGACGCACCACTCGGAAGTAGGCTAGAGACAACTGCCTGGTAGTAAATCATATACGGGAGGTGTGTCTGTCTGTCTGCCTTTGTGAGTGTGTGTGTGTGTGTGTGTGTGTGTGTGTGTGTGTGTGTGTGTGTGTGTGTGTGTGTGTGTGAGAGAGAGAGAGAGAGAGAGAGAGAGAGAGAGAGAGAGAGTCTGTGAGTAAATACAGCATTACAGTCTGTGAACAAGTAGAGAGTGAGTGGTTGAGTGTGCGCTTCTGTGTGTGTACAATTGTATGTGTATGTGTGTATGTGTGTGAGACGGAGAGAGAGCGAGATACTCAATAGTCCATGACACACCTATGTATAGGTGATAAAAACCAGTCATGTAGCACATACTGCACATACATACTATTAACACCACCAATGAGAACCCTGTGCACAATAGGCCAGCAGAACCTGACCAGTAACAACTCCAGACATCAATGGTGCTGCAAGGCTTGAAAGCCCTCTAGTGACCATACAGGTGTACATGCCAGCTGGGTATTTTGGTCCCACAGTTGGTGTTGTAGAAATCTTGTTCACAAGATGCTTACTCCCAATGCTAGCCTGGGGAACAAGTAAGTGCTGTAGTAATAAGGTTAACTTTGGGTGTTGGGTTTGGGCTTATGGTGTCCTCTCTATTCTGTTTCCCCAGTAAGTAGCCATAATAAGGGCCCATTATAACACCTGTACTCTCAGCTTCACACGTGTGTGTGTCCACTCAGGGGACAGTGTCTACCAGGCTTAACACCGTTTCTGTGGTTTGTTAATTTTCCGCCTCTCATTCGAAACCTATTCATTACCATCTGGTTTCACACACATTAGGCATTAGGCTAGTTGAGGGGGCACATGGAGAGAGGGAGTTTGTGCCAGGGTAGGAAGTGTGAATGTGTATGTCGATGTCTGTAATTGTCAGTGTGTGTGTGTGTGTGTGTGTGTGTGTGTGTGTGTGTGTGTGTGTGTGTGTGTGTGTGTGTGTGTGTGTGTGTGTGTGTGTGTGTGTGTGTGTCAGGATAGGAAGGGGAAGGGGAAGGGGGTTAAGGCACTGATTACATCATGAGAAAAGAGTTCCACAGTGAGCCTCCCTGAAAAGCTGAACTGTAACTCAAACCACATGGGCATTACTGGCGCGACCAACACATACTGCTGGCAGTAAATTCTTTTGACACACCAGAATTTAATTAACAGTTTTTATATTTATGGTGTCATGCAATAGTAAATCTCAAGGCTGCTTTTCTATGTGACGGTATAATTGCTACCATACAGGTTGATCCCTGGAAATCAGGCGGTGAATAGTTTGGGAAACCATTCCAGATCATCTGTGGTATTAACCCACTGGAGGGAAGGAAATGAACAGTGATGAAATAGATAACTAATGCACTCAGATACACACACTGTATAGTGCACTACTATATAGGGAATAGGGTACCATTTGGAGAGAGACGGTATGGGCGTCTATGATGAGAGTGTGGAGGATGATTCAGAAGATGACTGTCTGCTTCAACATGAGAGCCTACATAGGGTCCCACAGCTGGTGGCTTATTTGGCCCAGGGGTGGCTTATTTGGCCCCCCAAGTTTTCTCAGAATTATTTTTGTTTTATTTTTTTATCATTGAACCTAAAGGATTGTAAAAACACCAGGAAATCAGCTCCAAGTGATTTACATTTTTGGAAGTCTGTTCCCCAGTATTCCCACGCATAATAGAGAGATACATGTGTGATCGTATACAACTGTAAGCAAGATTTGAAAGGATGTTTTAGTGAAATATATGTTTGGGCTTCTTAGGGTCAATTTGTCATCTACAAATGATTTGTAATTATTTGAAAATCATCCTGCGGCTGAATTAAATTGGTAATCCTTGCAATAACGTTGAGTAATGACAATTTCTAATCTATTTCCTCTGAGATGAATTTAAATATACATCCTAAAGACGATCTGACCATTGACAATTTGGACAATTAGAGAGTGCATGAGTCAGGACGTGTTACCACACATTCTATACCGAATCCCGATGGTGTAATATCATGGTACAATAATACACTATGTAAAGTATGTGGACTATGAAAACACACACACACACACACACATACACACACACACACATACACAGACACACACACACACACACAAAGGCAGTTTCAAGGACAGCTTTTTTCCATCTACTTAACATTGCAAAAATCAGAAACTTTCTGTCCAACAATTATGCAGAAAAATAAATTCATGCTTTTGTCACTTCTAGGTTAGACTACTGCAATGCTCTACTTTCCGGCTACCCGGATAAAGCACTAACTAAACTTCAGTAAGTGCTAAATACGGCTGCTAGAATCCTGACTAGAACCAAAAAATGTGATCATATTACTCCAGTGCTAGCCTCCCTCCAGGCTTCCTGTCAAGGCAAGGGCTGACTGCAATGTTTTACTGCTAACCTACAAAGCATTACATTGGCTTGCTCCTACCTATCTCTCTGATTTGGTCCTGCCGTACATACCTACACGTACGCTATGGTCACAAGACGCAGGCCTCCTAATTGTCCCTAGAATTTCTAAGCAAACAGCTGGAGGCAGGGCTTTCTCCTATAGAGCTCCATTTTTATGGAATGGTCTGCCTACCCATGTGAGAGACGCAAACTCGGTCTCAACCTTTAAGTCTTTACTGAAGACTCATCTCTTCAGTGGGTCATATGATTGAGTGTAGTCTGGCCCAGGAGTGTGAAGGTGAACGGAAAGGCTCTGGAGCAACGAACCGCCCTTGCTGTCTCTGCCTGGCCGGTTCCCCTCTTTCCACTGAGATTCTCTGCCTCTAACCCTATTACAGGGGCTGAGTCACTGGCTTACTAGGGCTCTTTCATACCGTCCCTAGGAGGGGTGCGTCACTTGAGTGGGTTGAGTCACTGATGTGATCTTCCTGTCTGGGTTGATGCCCCCCCTTGGGTTGTGCCGTGGCGGAGATCTTTGTGGGCTATACTTGGCCTTGTCTCAGGATGGTAAGTTGGTGGTTGAAGATATCCCTTTAGTGGTGTGGGGGCTGTGCTTTGGCAAAGTGGGTGGGGTTATATCCTTCCTGTTTGGCCCTGTCCGGGGGTGTCATTGGATGGGCTGCAGTAGTTTATGTGTCGGGGGCTAGGGTCAGTTTGCTATATCTGGAGTACCTCTCCTGTCCTATCCGGTGTCCTGTGTGAAATTAAGTATGCTCTCTCTAATTCTCTATTTCTCTCTTTCTTTCTCTCTCTCGGAGGACCTGAGCCCTAGGACCATGCCTCAGGACTACCTTGCTGTCCCCAGTCCACCTGGCCGTGCTGCTGCTCCAGTTTCAACTGTTCTGCCTGTGATTATTATTATTTGACCATGCTGGTCATTTATGAACATTTGAACATCTTGGCCATGTTCTGTTTTAATCTCCACCCGGCACAGCCAGAAGAGGACTGGCCACCCCACATAGCCTGGTTCCTCTCTAGGTTTCTTCCTAGGTTTTGGCCTTTCTAGGGAGTTTTTCCTAGCCACTCTGCTTCTACACCTGCATTGCTTGCCGTTTGGGGTTTTAGGCTGGGTTTCTGTACAGCACTTTGAGATATCAGCTGATGGACGAAGGGCTATATAAATAAATTTGATTTGATTTGATATGAAAAGTATGTGGACACTTGCTTGTCGAACATCTTATTCCAATATAATGGGCATTAAAATGGAGTTAGTCTCCCCTCCTCACTTCTGGGAAGGCTTTCCACTAGATGTGGGAACATTGCTGCGGGGACTTGCTTCCATTCAGTCATAAGAGCATTAGTGAGGTTGGGCACTGATGTTGGGCGATTAGGCCTGGCTCGCAGTCGGCGTTCCAATTCATCCCAAAAGTGTTCAATGGAGTTGAGGTCAGGGCTCTGTGCAGGCCAGTCAAGTTCTTCCACACCGATCTTGACAAACCATTTCTGTATGGACCTCGCTTTGTGCACAGGGGCATTGTCATGCTGAAACAGGAAAGGGCCTTCCCCAAACTGTTGCCACAAAGTTGGAAGCACAGAATCGTCTACAATGTCACTGTAAACTGTAGCGTTAAGATTTTCCATTAAAATCAGCCCCAGACCATTATTCCTCCTCCACCAAACTTTAGTTGGCACTATGCATTGGGGCAGGTAGCATTCTCCTGGCATCTGCCAAATCCAAATTTGTCCGTCAAACTGCCAGATGGTGAACCGGGATTACTCACTCCAGAGAACATGTTTCCACTGCTCCAGAGTCCAATGGGAGCAAGCTTTACACCACTCCAGCCGACGCATGGTAATCTTAGGCTTGTGTGCAGCTGCTTGCCATGGAAACCTATTTCATGAAGCTTCCGACGAACAGTTATTGTGCTAATGTTGCTCCCAGAGGCAGTTTGGAACTCGGTAGTGAGTGTTGCCACCAAGGACAGACCATTTTTACCCAATACACGCTTCAGCACTCTGCGGTCCTGTTCTGTGAGCTTGTGTGGCATATCACTTCGCTGCTGAGCTGTTGTTGCTCCTAGATGTTTCCACTTCATAATAACAGCACATACAGTTGACCGGGGCAGTTCTAGCAGGGCAGAAATTTGACAAACTGACTTGTTGAAAAGGTAGTATTCTAGTGTACTTATTTTATGTGCCAGTATCTAAAATGGGCAATCTGAAATTCAAACAACAAAGCATCCCACTACTTTTTTGATTAACAGTTGAGGGATGGGGTAAAACAGCTTAAATAATCTCATTAGGCATTTAGATATTATATTTATCAAGAATCAATGACTATTAATAATATACCTAAAAGTCCAAAAATTCGAGCCCAGGCTGTCGAAACCGGCCGCGACCGGGAGGTCCGTGGGGCGACGCACAATTGGCATAGCGTCGTCCGGGTTAGGGAGCGTTTGGCCTTGTCTCCTCGCGCACCAGCGACTCCTGTGGCGGGCCGGGAGCAGTGCACGCTAACCAAGGTTGCCAGGTGCACGGTGTACCCTCCGACACATTGGTGCAGCTGGCTTCCGGGTTGGTTGCGCGCTGTGTTAAGAAGCAGTGCGGTTTGGTTGGGTTGTGTATCGAAGGACGCATGACTTTCAACCTTTGTCTCTCCCGAGCCCGTACGGGAGTTGTAGCGATGAGACAAGATTGTAGCTTCTAACAACTGGATACCACGAAAATGGGAAGAAAAAGGGGGTAAAAATTCAACAAAAAAAAGTCCAAAAATATACACCAATCCCAGATTGCTAAAGTAAATCCTATATGAAGAAAGAGCATAAAAAGACAGACAGACCTTGTTCCATGGATTATCTTTATTGCAGAGAGCAGTCCAGTTCATTGTCATTTGAGCATACTAAGGAATGAAATAAAGAATGCAGCAAATACACAATCCAAACACTCACGTACAAGTCTGTTTAAATCATTCAAACAAAGAGCATTAACACATCTATCTCCATATCGGAAGCCAGAGTGGTGTGTATTAGGGACAGGAGTTTTTCCTGGTCACGTGGGTAGGAAAAACTCTGCTGGGTCCCTAGTTGTTGCTTAGACACACTACGGCCCAGAGTTTTTCCTGATCAGTCACACAGACAGGAAAAACGAATGGCCCTAGTGTGTACATTTCTAAGTGTGCCATTGGTATAGACCAGAACAGTGCATGTTGTTACACGGTAACACAGCACTGTGCTGTAGTGTTCCCTCAGAGTGACATGTAATACAGTAGAACAGGAACAGTGAGGAACAACAGTTGGCAACAGCACACTAGAATCCAGCCCTAACAGATTGTAACATTAGAACAGAGCCATAGAGAGATAGAGATGGAAGTTTAACCAACATTAATGTCGTTCCATTCTTCCAGTATTTAGACTCTCGTCCTAAATTCTTGCTACTCAGCTGGTTTGCATAGCTGGCATAGTTTAGGATCATTAACAGGACCGTTACTGTATTGGTCAATATTGGCTGCTATGGAACCATGTGATACTATCTCAGAACATCAGAGTGCTTTTTGGTGGCCAAACTCTCTCTCAAGTGAGTCAGTCACTCAGCATTGCATGATACAGTGCTGCACGTGAGTGGCTCTCTGTAACAGCAAATTCTGACAGTTTTCTTCTGTAGTAGTTCAAACACTACATGTATAGTCCACAACAACAGGTCTTTAAACTCAATCAGATGTTTTCAAGCCTGGTCCTGGGGACCCACAAGGTGTGTAGGCTTTTGTTTCAGTCCAATACTGAGTCTCCTGCACCAGGATTGAAGAACACTGCCCCTAGTAGACTCTAAAATATAACACTGAATTGGGTAGAGCCATATAAAAATGGGGTAAACAATGATTATTACCACTGAAAGCAGCATGGAATGCTGAATTCCACACATCACCACTCTACCGAAGTACTATCATACCGTGGTATACAGTGAAATAAACCAGGATTAGACAGTGATGTCATAAATCTGCACTGGCAGCCAAATAGTAGTCCCATGTAGATGACATCATTATCACTGTCTAATCCCCATTTAGACTGTGTGACTGTCAACATGAGGTGGAATCCATAACCCTGTCACAGTTCAAGCCATTCCATTTCTAGGATCTAATGAGCTTATCTGACCTTTGGCATCTCAGCTGTGAGGCCACTTATCAATAAACAGATTGAAAACCAATCAATGATTAATACACCACAATGCCCCTACCAGCTTTAAGGGAAATAATAATAGTAAAATCCTACATGCAGGAAAACGATAAAAACCAAACCAAATGTAATCCTACAATAGTTTAGACAGGCAGGCCAATTCTGATCTTTCCTTCACCAATTGGCCTTTTGACCAATCAGCTGTGATAAAGATAGGATGTGATTAGTCAAAAGAACAATTAGTAGAAAAAAGATCAGAATTGGGCTGCCTGTCTAAATGCAGTCTAAGTACAGCTGCATGGGTGAACAAGCAGAGCAGAGGCACAGCATGGAGAAATGAACATGTTTTATACAATATCAGAGTGCTTTTAGTAACCTCTGGGAGAGGGAGGGGTTGGGGGGAGAGAGAGAGTAGAGGAAAGAGTTGAGTCAGAATGTTAAGGGAATGCAAGTCAAGGAAAGGAAAATGGAATGAAGGTGCAGTGAGTGTAGAGGGAGAGATCAAGCACTTTGTTTTTTAAATTCATTATTTCTCCCCTTGTCCCTCACTCGCACTCGTTTTCCCGGAGGACATCGAACATATTGACTGTGAGGCTGGTTGGCCCCTTCCTCTCCTTCACTGCCGGGTGTCCAAACCCTTCATCTTCATCATCATCACCATCATCATCAGCATCCCTATCCCTCTCCTCCTCCGGCTCAGAGCTAGACTCTCCCTCCTCCTCCTCATCCCTCTCTCCTGTCCCCTCCTCTTCCCTCCGTCCCTGTAGAGCGATGATCTCTGCCAGGTCTGGGTGGGACTCCCACTGCTCTGTGTAGCGCAAATCCATTAGTTGAATAATTAATCAATCAATCAATCAAAAACACTTTTCTTCATGTTTTTTTTTGTACAAAGCCCCAGTCATCAGTTTAAAGGACGGAAGCCAGATGAACATGAACATAGATCCCCTGCTGGGATTTGACCTTCCCCTGCATGTCTGTCTGCCCTTTTAAATATGAGTCTCTGGTTGTCTGTACAGTAGTGATACACCTGATGCCTCACTGGTTGTCATGACCGTTCTATGACCTCTCTGATCATTGTATGACCTGTATACTGACCTCTCTCTCTGATCGTTGTATGACCTGTATACTGACCTCTCTCTCTGATCATTGTATGACCTGTATACTGACCTCTCTCTCTGATCATTGTATGACCTGTATACTGACCTCTCTGATCATTGTATGACCTGTATACTGACCTCTCTGATCGTTGTATGACCTGTATACTGACCTCTCTGATCGTTGTATGACCTGTATACTGACCTCTCTGATCGTTGTATGGCCTGTATACTGACCTCTCTGATCGTTGTATGGCCTGTATACTGACCTCTCTGATCGTTGTATGGCCTGTATACTGACCTCTCTGATCGTTGTATGGCCTGTATACTGACCTCTCTGATCGTTGTATGACCTGTATACTGACCTCTCTGATCGTTGTATGACCTGTATACTGACCTCTCTGATCATTGTATGACCTGTATACTGACCTCTCTGATCATTGTATGACCTGTATACTGACCTCTCTGATCGTTGTATGACCTGTATACTGACCTCTCTGATCGTTGTATGACCTGTATACTGACCTCTCTGATCGTTGTATGACCTGTATACTGACCTCTCTGATCATTGTATGACCTGTATACTGACCTCTCTGATCGTTGTATGACCTGTATACTGACCTCTGATCGTTGTATGGCCTGTATACTGACCTCTCTGATCATTGTATGGCCTGTATACTGACCTCTCTGATCGTTGTATGGCCTGTATACTGACCTCTCTGATCGTTGTATGACCTGTATACTGACCTCTCTGATCGTTGTATGACCTGTATACTGACCTCTCTGATCATTGTATGCAGGTGGTCTGAGGCACAGACACAGCCTGCCGTCAACGGCCAGCCGCAGCAGACTGTTAGCCGCCCGATACACGTCGTTACGAGCTGCCTTCGCTGTCTTATAACCCCTCCTCTCTGCCCAGGCTGTGAGACAGACAGGGAGAAAGAGAGAGAAGAGGGAAGAGAGAGAACAAGAAAGAGACGTAGGGAGAGAAAACAAAAATCGATAAATTGTTATTGTATTTTAATTTTAACTGTTCCTGAGAATTTTCCAAATGTCTCCCTGACATCCAGACAAGAGGGCGTGTTTCAACAGTTTAGAACCAGACCAGAGGTTCTAGAATCCAGACTGGAGGCGGTCCTTACCCTCACACACGTCCCAGGCTGTCCAGCTGTGCTCGGGTCCCTGTTCCCTCTCCTTCTCCCCCCCCTTGGGTGCATGCTGTGGGCCCTCCACGCTGGGGTGCCGGAGCTTGAGCACCGACAGGAAGGGGGTCCGCTCACACAGATAACCCACAGAACTGTAGGGCTCCTGCAGCTGAGACACTGGGTAGATACCAGCTAGGATCTAGGGAGAAAGGGGCAGAGAAGAGGAGGGTGAGAGGGGGAGATGGAGGAAGAGGCGTAGATACAAAAGAATGGAGGAAAAGTGTTTAGAAAGAGTAAAGCATGATGAGAGGTAGGAAAAAAAGTAGAGAAAAAGTTTAAAAGGGTTGACGGGTAATGATTGATTTTATACACAAAGCTCTCCTCAGTAGTTGAGACTTAAACGTGGTACGGATTGGTACAGTGGTACAGCCTTCAAATGGTCAGAGGGAATATCATTTATTATTCTATTCTCCAAGACATTTCCTTCACAGGCTGTCACCAAAAAGTGATTAGACCTGGGATTCTAAGGGAATGGGAGGACATAGTACGCACACAAACATACACACTTACACCCTACCCACTCCCTCCTCTCAGTTACCTGTAGTTGTTTGTTGACTAGTGAAGGGAAGACCAGTCCAGGGCAGTCACACAGTTTGACAGTGGGTGTGAGGTAGTAGGTCTGGAAGTATTTGGTGTGGCCAGGGGTTCGAGACACACTCACCACCTTCCTACCTACCAGACTGTTCAATACTGATGACTTCCCCACGTTAGGGAAGCCTAGGGAGAGAGGGAGAGAGGGACATTATACATATATTCATATTCTCTTTGTAGTAGACATTTCAGAATGCCAGAGGGGGCTGGTGGGGGAACAAAGCTTTGAGGTACACAAGCGTAACTTAATTTATCAAGTTACTAATCAGTGACAACAGATTACTGATTGGGAGGTAGGAAAGCAAGCTTCCAACATGGCTGCTCACCTATACAGCCCAGCGTGAGTACGCCATCTTTATACAGCTCCTGGGAGGGGCTGCTCATCTCCATGGCAACATCACTCTGGTGCTCCACTAGCACAGAGTCCGCCCCCTCCTCTGACTGCTCTCCCTCTGGTCCCATAGCAACCGCATCTCTCTGGATCTTCTTCTCCCAGCTGGACAAGTCCACTACAAGGGGGTGGGGGGTAACAATGGTGAACACTCCCTACAGCCACTCATTCTGCACACTTCTGGAAAAAAGTGGATAATCAGGAAGCAGCCGTACTTGTCTTCAGCCTATTTTAAGACTACTTCCATTCAGTGTTGGTTCTTCTATGATATACCCTTACAACCCTGCACCCACAGATCTTTGTACAAAGACATCAATCCTTCATTCAACAGTAATTAGCTATGCTATGGAAAGTACCTGGCCAAAGCATTAAGTAATTACAGACTTGCATGGTTAGCAATACATGTGTGAAATAGGTACTAAGCCACCCAGGTGGGTGTGTCCCTTTCACCTTTTCCTGCTGTGATTTCCTGACACGCCTTCAGGATGTGGGTAGGGCCTCCAGCATGTCCCCACCCACATGTACCCTTTTTTCTCATCCTCTTCTTCTGAAGCACTAGAGTCACAGAGACAGATACAGACAGTGAAAAGGTTCATCTGGTGATCAAGTACACAGTTCAACATCACCAATCAGCTCTCATTATTCTCCCTCGTCTTGTGTGGCACTTTCGCTCCAGTACAACCACCCTCACTCCCACCCACCTGTGCTGTATGGCTGGCCGGGGTGTGATGTGAAGCAGACACAGTGGAGGTGGGGGAACTGTGTCTGGAGGTAGTGTGTCCAGGCCAGCACCAGGGGAGGGGGGCACAGGTCAGCTTTGTTCAGCACCACCACCACCTGCTTCTGCAGCTCCCCAGTGATGTAGTGGTACAGCGCTGGGGGAAACTGCAGCACCTGCATGGGAGGGACACACCAAGAACACATTCATTAAGACATGCATGCTCGGTCTGGCAAACGACTTATAGACTGGTACTGACCATGTATAACTTACTCTGTCTGTGGCTCCACCTGGTGGATACTCTATGTGTGCAATTCACCATATGGTTCAACGCATAATGACACCATAATAGTGACTATTAATTACATTATCATGGTGACAGTAGTAAGTTGATATTGATACTATGGTACATGACTAGCAGCAGATAATGACAGAAGGAGGAGTTTAAAAGAGATGATCCACCGGGTGCCTGATGTCCACGATGAGCAGGATCACATCGGACATCTCCAACACTCTCCACAACTGTCTCCACGTCTGAGAGAAAGAGGGGGAGAGATGAAGAGGGGGGAGTATAAAGTGTTAAGTTATATGAAGAGTATATAGGTTTTACCTACCCTAGGTTTTGCTCAGTGTCAGAGAAAGAGGTGGTTTTTAAACGATTCATTCAAGTTTATGAATATTGTAGAATGAATAGCTCTTTATTTATCCATCAAAATGGACCTTTCTGCTGACACAATACGCCCCCCCCCCCGTAACTAACCGGTCACTAACCTCAAGGCTACCACCTCCCTGAAGTGCATTTATAAAGGGTGTATAAAGGGTTCTGAATATATCGTTTCCTCACCTCCAGGTTGTGCTCAAAGTGGCTGAGGGATCCAGGTGGGTTTCTGGAGTGCAGGTCATTCAGATATTCCCGGTATGACTTCTCTTCTTTCCTCAGCAACTCCTCACGATTCATCCCATAGTTCCACGGAGGTCG
Source organism: Oncorhynchus tshawytscha (assembly GCF_018296145.1). Lineage (NCBI taxonomy): Eukaryota > Metazoa > Chordata > Actinopteri > Salmoniformes > Salmonidae > Oncorhynchus > Oncorhynchus tshawytscha. Next base: position 14,703,458 of record NC_056431.1, on the reverse strand, counting down.
CCGCGGAAACTCAAGACCTGAGATTGGAGGTCAGTGGCACAGATACAGTGCCTTGCGAAAGTATTCGGCCCCCTTGAACTTTGCGACCTTTTGCCACATTTCAGGCTTCAAACATAAAGATATAAAACTGTATTTTTTTGTGAAGAATCAACAACAAGTGGGACACAATCATGAAGTGGAACGACATTTATTGGATATTTCAAACTTTAACAAATCAAAAACTGAAAAAATGGGCGTGCAAAATTATTCAGCCCCTTTACTTTCAGTGCAGCAAACTCTCTCCAGAAGTTCAGTGAGGATCTCTGAATGATCCAATGTTGACCTAAATGACTAATGATGATAAATACAATCCACCTGTGTGTAATCAAGTCTCCGTATAAATGCACCTGCACTGTGATAGTCTCAGAGGTCCGTTAAAAGCGCAGAGAGAATCATGAAGAACAAGGAACACACCAGGCAGGTCCGAGATACTGTTGTGAAGAAGTTTAAAGCCAGATTTGGATACAAAAAGATTTCCCAAGCTTTAAACATCCCAAGGAGCACTGTGCAAGCGATAATATTGAAATGGAAGGAGTATCAGACCACTGCAAATCTACCAAGACCTGGCCGTCCCTCTAAACTTTCAGCTCATACAAGGAGAAGACTGATCAGAGATGCAGCCAAGAGGCCCATGATCACTCTGGATGAACTGCAGAGATCTACAGCTGAGGTGGGAGACTCTGTCCATAGGACAACAATCAATCGTATATTGCACAAATCTGGCCTTTATGGAAGAGTGGCAAGAAGAAAGCCATTTCTTAAAGATATCCATAAAAAGTGTTGTTTAAAGTGGGAGACACACCAAACATGTGGAAGAAGGTGCTCTGGTCAGATGAAACCAAAATTGAACTGTTTGGCAACAATGCAAAACGTTATGCAACAGCTCATCACCCTGAACACACCATCCCCACTGTCAAACATGGTGGTGGCAGCATCATGGTTTGGGCCTGCTTTTCTTCAGCAGGGACAGGGAAGATGGTTAAAATTGATGGGAAGATGGATGGAGCCAAATACAGGACCATTCTGGAAGAAAATCTGATGGAGTCTGCAAAAGACCTGAGACTGGGACGGAGATTTGTCTTCCAACAAGACAATGATCCAAAACATAAAGCAAAATCTACAATGGAATGGTTCAAAAATAAACATATCCAGGTGTTAGAATGGCCAAGTCAAAGTCCAGACCTGAATCCAATCGAGAATCTGTGGAAAGAACTGAAAACTGCTGTTCACAAATGCTTTCCATCCAACCTCACTGAGCTCGAGCTGTTTTGCAAGGAGGAATGGGAATAAATTTCAGTCTCTCGATGTGCAAAACTGATAGAGACATACCCCAAGCGACTTACAGCTGTAATCGCAGCAAAAGGTGGCGCTACAAAGTATTAACTTAAGGGGGCTGAATCATTTTGCACGCACAATTTTTCAGTTTTTGATTTGTTAAATTTTTTTGAAATATCCAATAAATGTCATTCCACTTCATGATTGTGTCCCACATGTTGTGGATTCTTCACAAAAAAATACATTTTTATATCTTTATGTTTGAAGCCTGAAATGTGGCAAAAGGTTGCAAAGTTCAAGGGGGCCGAATACTTTCGCAAGGCACTGTACGTCAAGCATTGACACAAAGTGAAAAGACCATGTCAAAACTCCCACTAGAGTGGGTCTTTATTTAACAGCATTGAGAGGCTCAGGGTACAGGTCACGTACCAAATCACATCCTATAGCGTACTACTTCGACCAGAGCACATATAGCTTAGGTCAAAATGAGTGTACTAAATAAGGAATAGGGTGCCATTTGAGACCTTTATTTAACACCATTAAGAGGTTGTTGTGAGGCTCAGGGTCAAGGAGCGCTGACCTTTCTCTGTGGGGTAGATGTTGCTGATGTCAACCTCCAGGTCTTTGTCTAACATCTGGTCCAGAACCTTCTCTCTGGCAAGCTTCTTCCTCCTCTCCACCTCCTCTCTGCTCTCCTTCTCAAAGTGCAGACGGAACCTGAATGGACAGAGAGATGAGTATAGCTGTGTGTAGAAGGGGGAAATTGGGCAGGGCAAGTGTGTGAAGGACACAAAAGCATCTGTGTGCAGAGTCATGAATATCAGGTGTGTGTGACGTGGGTGTTTGTTCTGACAACAGCAGTTTTTGTAATTTACCATTGACCTCTGTCAAAGTTGTTTGCTCATGGTTCCGGATTCCTACAGTAACATGTTCTCATTTAATTATTTTGTCTCTTTCGGCCTCTTACTTTTAATATCTATAGACATAGCTCTAATTAATCTTTCCATTAACCCTTTTGTTCAAGCCCAGCAATAACACACCCGTCTTTGTGTTTGGTTTCATAGCAGGTGAAGTACAGTATTACATTAGCGCTGGTCCAGGGTGTTACGCGTGGCTTGCTCTGTGTCTACATCAGTAAGCCACGTGTGATCCCCTGGACCAGAGCTAAGTATTACCTATGCTAATGTATTGGTAACTCACCTATTGGGATCGTATCTGCCCTCCCTGATGCCGGGCTGCTGGTTTATCCTCCTGACATCTGTGGTTTCGCTATCTGAGGTGTCCGACTGTCTCTCCCTGTCCATCCCCCGCTCCACACTGGCATTACGGCTGCTGGGCCCTGAGCCTGGCTCACCTGAGGCGGAGAGGTCATCATAATCAGAGAGTTACATTGAACCCTTCCCAAATGGCACCATATTCCCTATATAGGGCACATCTTTTTGTTGTGCACTATATATAGTGGATAGGGCACTATTTGGGACACAAACACACAGAGGACAGAATGAAAACTAGCCTCTATGTCAGCACTTGGTACCAAACAAAGACCACATTCCACAACGTTCTACTTTAGAATCGAGGGCATATACTTTTACATATATGCTATCTACATTGCATAACACATAGCTATCTACACATTTAGTAATCGTCTCAATGCTAACCTTATGTAATAAATCGACAGTGGATGTTTTCAGAATAAATATATTTTCATTACTAGCTGTAGAGTGTAGGTATGTGATCTCCAACACCTTTTGTTATACCCTCAATTTGGGATAGCTTAGCTATCCTATTACATAATTTGATAGCGAGTCTGCGCAGTAGAGCTTACACAAAGTGAAAACAATACCAGTGTAGTACAGTGATGCTGATTTCTGTGCATCAATACTTTCCCACTTCAGCCCCATCAATGACAATGAATGACGCCAGCAATACAATTGAGCGATAAGGTCACACACATTGCTAGCTCTGTAACATCGTCACCTCCAAGGTACTAGCTAGCAAGCAAGCAAGGTAGCTAACGTTTGCTAGAAAGACCCAAATACATAAGATATGCATGTTATGGCAAAAAATAACGACGTCCCTATTCTTTAATTGTAGCTAATTCGTACAAATATATCGGGCAACTTGACATAGCTGTCTGCTTTCAGGAACAACAGCACTAACTAGCCAAGTTACTCAACTCTCCGCGTAACGTTACAAGTTAGTAAAATGAAAAGCTATGCTAGCTAACGTTAGAAAGTGTTCGTGCCGAAAATGCTGTCATTGCAGCTCACGTTACCTCTCTTTCTTTCCCGTTTCACTTGCATCTGTTTCTTCTTCTGTTTGGTGCTGAATGGCTTTTTCCGAGGCATGTTTGAATGAAAAATTACAGTTTCGTAGTGTGGGTTTGTGTTAGCTAAGGCAGAAATACAGTAACGTCGTTATTTACTATCATGAAGTTTCTCGACTCCTACACTTTTCACCCACCCGACGCCATCCGGCACTGCAGAAAAAATGTTGACTAAGTTGAAAAACCATTCAATGGTAAAACATATTATACAGTTTATATTTACTTATTTTTTAAACAAATCTAAATGATATGCTTTTGAATCCTTGTCTGACAAGACATGGCAAGTTAATATTGATAGGAAAAAAACATTTAAAGAATGGTATAGTAAACCTCCGATTCAACTTTTATTACTCACGCTAATGTTGTTCACGACACACGCATTATTTGCGTGACACATCACACTACACACTAGATCAATGAATCAAGCGTTTACTTGACACAGGCAATCAACACTGCCAAGTCCTTACATGCATTAGGGCAAATTTACGTCTACAGCTGTCATATTCAAATGTGACATTCAAACTAAAGCTCTGTGGTTACAATAAATTAAAACAGCATCTCACCCTTTCAAACATAGGCGATCTTCAAAGTGAATCTTTATCATTACTGCAAGTGCACAATGTGTTACAGGAAGGCAAATTGTTGGATTTCAGTGAGGTTTTTATTGTTGTTTGATAAGGGAAAACACTTTTCATACGTATCAGTCTGTTTGTAAAGGCTCATACACTTTAGTATAACAGTAGTGGAAGTATAGTCAGAATGTATTTGGATAACAATGATATTCTTAGGACACAAAATAAATATGACAAGAAATACATAGAACAAGTACCAGCTGATCACATTCAAACAGGGCTCTATGATTGGCTTCTGGACTGAGGCTAAATATCAAAGTGTTATATAGTATAGATTATACATTTATTTTTAACACGCACACACACATATACACTGGTATGTATATCAATATATAATTTTGCAGGCCTTTTTTTACAGAGCCTACTTCCCTTTTTTTTTCCAGTGAAAAAGATTTGTGAGCACATTTTACAAGGTAGATTACAGTAACCATGACAATGATGATGTAATCAATACCTGATAGTATCTGTGGGAAAGTAGAAAAAAATTACCTTAACAATTCTCTGTTAGTTTCAGTTATACACTTCACCGACCTGACCACAATCAAAGTTGTGTTCGTATGGAGTAGAAGGATAAAAAAAAAAGAGAAAACATCTCTTCACTCATTGTTCTCTTTCAGTCATTTTTTGTCTCTCTTCCACACCATTGCAGTGACAGACAGAGAAACACTCCTTTACAAACAGTATACACTAGCCAGTCATTATAAAAGAGTACAAAAACACACAAACTCAACATTGGCTAAATGAAATAAAAGTGAGAAACCAGTACAAAAAGTCCATCTCTGTTCAAACATCTCTTATTCCTCTTCCATTACCCACCTTTCAGGCACATCTTCCTATATCCCCTCTGTATTGCTTTTATCCAGTCTGTCCATAGGGCTCCTCCAGTTTCTCTCAGTCTCTACCACTCCTCCCTCCCACCCCTATGAGTTTAGATGCTCCACCTGAATGGTGGATGTAGCCACGGTGAGACAGAGGTCCTTGTGGGTCGCTAGGTCTGCCACACTGACTGATTTGAACTGGATGTCCCCTGCAGCGACTGTTTTATACTGGTGCAGGTCAAAAGGGCAGGATGCCGTCTCTGCCTGAGAGTAGCTACCCTGGTTTTGTCCTTGTCCATGATCTCCACCTTGTCCTCCGGCTCGGACTGCCCCACTATCAGTGCCCTCTCCTCGGCCATGAGCACCTCCCTGGTTCTGGGTATGGCTTTGGTTCTGTTGGTTCTGCTGAGAGTGCTGTGCAGCAGCCACTGCCGCTGCAGTGAGCGGGTCTGAGTTGTGTTTCTGCATGTGTTTCACCAGGTACGTCTCCTGAAAATAGAATAAAGAGGGTTAGAGCGAGAGTTGACAAGTGTGCACCAACACACACTATGCACAGACATGCACACTGAAGCCTGTGAAAATGTCTGTTGAAAGTTAAAGGTCTGCGACAACTACATGCTGGGTGACTTAACAGTGGTGTTTCTCTTACAGAGGTGTATGTGCGGTTGCAGAGGCCACAGGAGTAGAGCTTGGCGTGTTTGACCGTGTGAGTGGACAGATGGACTTCCAGACTGCCCGCGTCCGTGTAACCACGGTTACAGTTCGTGCACTTGAAGGGTTTGTCCTTGTTGTGCTGCCGTCTGTGAGACTGGAACAAAACAGGACCGTTCAGGACTCATCTTCAAATGGGTATTTGTAAGACTGTAACTACTAAGGGTTAGTATTACTAAGCTTTCACCACTGGGAATAAAAACCAAAGAAAAAAGGGACAGTAGTCACCTGTAGGTTGGAGAGTTGTGTGAAGGATTTCTCACAGCCCGTATGAACACACTTATAAGGCCTGTCTCCTGTGTGGATCCTACAGAAGCATGGGAGAAATGTAAACGGGCCCTCCATATTCTCCTTTCAGCTATCCTGTGATCCACACCATTACAGATGAGGGAGATGAAGAGAGGAAAACACTGTAGACTATTGAGATGTCCCCAGATAGAGATGGAAAGTCTATTGAGAGTCTCCCCCCCACCCACAGAGAAAAAGTCTAATGAGAGTCTCCCCCCACCCACAGAGAAAAAGTCTATTGAGAGTCTCCCCCACCCACAGAGAAAAAGTCTATTGAGAGTCTCCCCCACAGAGAAAAAGTCTATTGAGAGTTCCCCCCACAGAGAAAAAGTCTATTGAGAGCCCCCCACCCACAGAGAAAAAGTCTATTGAGAGTTTCCCCCAGAGAAAAAGTCTATTGAGAGTTTCCCCCCACAGAGAAAAGTCTATTGAGAGCCCCCCACCCACAGAGAAAAAGTCTATTGAGAGTTTCCCCCCAGAGAAAAAGTCTATTGAGAGTTTCCCCCCACAGAGAAAAAGTCTATTGAGAGTTCCCCCCACAGAGAAAAAGTCTATTGAGAGTCTCCCCCCACCCCACAGAGAAAAGTCTATTGAGAGTCTCCCCACAGAGAAAAAGTCTATTGAGAGTTCCCCCCCACAGAGAAAAAGTCTATTGAGAGCCCCCCACCCACAGAGAAAAAGTCTATTGAGAGTTTCCCCCCAGAGAAAAAGTCTATTGAGAGTTTCCCCCCACAGAGAAAAAGTCTATTGAGAGCCCCCCACCCACAGAGAAAAAGTCTATTGAGAGTTTCCCCCCAGAGAAAAAGTCTATTGAGAGTTTCCCCCACAGAGAAAAAGTCTATTGAGAGCCCCCCACCCACAGAGAAAAGTCTATTGAGAGTTTCCCCCAGAGAAAAAGTCTATTGAGAGTTTCCCCCCACAGAGAAAAAGTCTATTGAGAGTTCCCCCCACAGAGAAAAAGTCTATTGAGAGTCTCCCCCACCCACAGAGAAAAAGTCTATTGAGAGTCTCCCCCACCCACAGAGAAAAAGTCTATTGAGAGTCTCCCCCACCCACAGAGAAAAAGTCTATTGAGAGTCTCCCCCACCCACAGAGAAAAGTCTATTGAGAGTCTCCCCCACCCACAGAGAAAAAGTCTATTGAGAGTCTCCCCCCACCCACAGAGAAAAAGTCTATTGAGAGTCTCCCCCACCCACAGAGAAAAAGTCTATTGAGAGTCTCCCCCCACCCACAGAGAAAAAGTCTATTGAGAGTCTCCCCCACCCACAGAGAAAAAGTCTATTGAGAGTCTCCCCCACCCACAGAGAAAAAGTCTATTGAGAGTCTCCCCCACCCACAGAGAAAAAGTCTATTGAGAGTCTCCCCCACCCACAGAGAAAAGTCTATTGAGAGTCTCCCCCACCCACAGAGAAAAGTCTATTGAGAGTCTCCCCCACCCACAGAGAAAAAGTCTATTGAGAGTCTCCCCCACCCACAGAGAAAAGTCTATTGAGAGTCTCCCCCACCCACAGAGAAAAAGTCTATTGAGAGTCTCCCCCCCCCCCACAGAGAAAAAGTCTATTGAGAGTCTCCCCCCACCCACAGAGAAAAGTCTATTGAGAGTCTCCCCCCACCCACAGAGAAAAAGTCTATTGAGAGTCTCCCCCCACCCACAGAGAAAAAGTCTATTGAGAGTCTCCCCCACCCACAGAGAAAAAGTCTATTGAGAGTCTCCCCCCACCCACAGAGAAAAAGTCTATTGAGAGTCTCCCCCACCCACAGAGAAAAAGTCTATTGAGAGTCTCCCCCACCCACAGAGAAAAAGTCTATTGAGAGTCTCCCCCACCCACAGAGAAAAGTCTATTGAGAGTCTCCCCCCCACCCACAGAGAAAAGTCTATTGAGAGTCTCCCCCCACCCACAGAGAAAAAGTCTATTGAGAGTCTCCCCCACCCACAGAGAAAAAGTCTATTGAGAGTCTCCCCCCACCCACAGAGAAAAAGTCTATTGAGAGTCTCCCCCACCCACAGAGAAAAAGTCTATTGAGAGTCTCCCCCACCCACAGAGAAAAAGTCTATTGAGAGTCTCCCCCCCCCCACAGAGAAAAAGTCTATTGAGAGTCTCCCCCCCCCACAGAGAAAAAGTCTATTGAGAGTCTCCCCCCACCCACAGAGAAAAAGTCTATTGAGAGTCTCCCCCCACCCACAGAGAAAAAGTCTATTGAGAGTCTCCCCCACCCACAGAGAAAAAGTCTATTGAGAGTCTCCCCCACCCACAGAGAAAAAGTCTATTGAGAGTCTCCCCCCACCCACAGAGAAAAAGTCTATTGAGAGTCTCCCCCACCCACAGAGAAAAAGTCTATTGAGAGTCTCCCCCACCCACAGAGAAAAGTCTATTGAGAGTCTCCCCCACCCACAGAGAAAAAGTCTATTGAGAGTCTCCCCCCACCCACAGAGAAAAAGTCTATTGAGAGTCTCCCCCCACCCACAGAGAAAAAGTCTATTGAGAGTCTCCCCCACCCACAGAGAAAAAGTCTATTGAGAGTCCCCCCCACCCACAGAGAAAAAGTCTATTGAGAGTCCCCCCCACCCACAGAGAAAAAGTCTATTGAGAGTCTCCCCCCACCCACAGAGAAAAAGTCTATTGAGAGTCTCCCCCCACCCACAGAGAAAAAGTCTATTGAGAGTCTCCCCCACCCACAGAGAAAAAGTCTATTGAGAGTCTCCCCCACCCACAGAGAAAAGTCTATTGAGAGTCTCCCCCCACCCACAGAGAAAAAGTCTATTGAGAGTCTCCCCCACCCACAGAGAAAAAGTCTATTGAGAGTCTCCCCCCACCCACAGAGAAAAAGTCTATTGAGAGTCTCCCCCACCCACAGAGAAAAGTCTATTGAGAGTCTCCCCCACCCACAGAGAAAAAGTCTATTGAGAGTCTCCCCCCACCCACAGAGAAAAAGTCTATTGAGAGTCTCCCCCACCCACAGAGAAAAAGTCTATTGAGAGTCTCCCCCACCCCCACAGAGAAAAAGTCTATTGAGAGTCTCCCCCACCCACAGAGAAAAAGTCTATTGAGAGTCTCCCCCCACCCACAGAGAAAAAGTCTATTGAGAGTCTCCCCCACCCACAGAGAAAAAGTCTATTGAGAGTCTCCCCCACCCACAGAGAAAAAGTCTATTGAGAGTCTCCCCCCACCCACAGAGAAAAAGTCTATTGAGAGTCTCCCCCACCCACAGAGAAAAAGTCTATTGAGAGTCTCCCCCACCCACAGAGAAAAGTCTATTGAGAGTCTCCCCCACCCACAGAGAAAAAGTCTATTGAGAGTCTCCCCACCCACAGAGAAAAAGTCTATTGAGAGTCTCCCCCACCCACAGAGAAAAAGTCTATTGAGAGTCTCCCCCACCCACAGAGAAAAAGTCTATTGAGTCTCCCCCCACCCACAGAGAAAAAGTCTATTGAGAGTTCCCCCCACAGAGAAAAAGTCTATTGAGAGTTCCCCCACAGAGAAAAAGTCTATTGAGAGTTCCCCCACAGAGAAAGTCTATTGAGAGTTCCCCCACAGAGAAAAAGTATATTGAGAGTTCCCCCCACAGAGGAAAAGTCTATTGAGAGTTCCCCCACAGAGAAAAAGTCTATTGAGAGTCCCCCCCCACAGAGAAAAAAGTAATTTGAGAGTTCCCCCCACAGAAAAAAAAGTAATTTGAGAGTTCCCCCCACAGAGAAAAAAATGTATATTGCAATGCCCCCATAGAAAAAATGCTAATGAAAGGCCCCCACAGAGAAAGGAGCAGATAAGTAGTACATCACCCTCACCTGTTGTGCTGCTGTAGATGACTGAGCTGTCTGAAGGACTTCTGACAGAAAGAGCAGGTGTACGGTTTCACCCCTGTGTGGATGCGGATGTGCTGGGCCAGATAGCTGGAGTTGGCAAATGACTTAGTGCAGTGGGGACACTTGTGGGGCTTGGACTCAGTGTGGTTTCTGGAAGAAAGAAGAGAAGAGAGAGAGAGAGGGAGGAGAACAGTGTTGCTTTTCTTTAAACCTTGATTGATAGGGAAATCACACTTAAACTCCCTCTATTACTCAGTGACTGACTTCTAAAAATTAAATCTCTCTAAAACGTAACAGTATTCCACTCTGACTCAAATTATTTTCAAACTGATCATGTATATATGTATGTATGTGTGTGTGTGTACACGCAATAGAGAAGCAGCAGTGTAGAGGTAAGGATACCAGACAGACAGACAAGAGACAGAGGGACTCGAAGTAGAGACGACATACAATCGTGCGCACGCACACACGGCCTGCGTCTTTCCTTTTCACAGACATCCACACACACCCACCCACACAGTGCTAGCAGCCAATAGAGGGGAGGGGAGAGGGGCAGACTAGGTAAAGCCTGTAGGGTAGAGCAGGTCAGGTGGAGCTGCTGTGAGCAGTACCGTGTGTGCTGCTGTAAGTGACTGAGCTGTCTAAAGGACTTCTGGCAGTAGGAGCAGGTGTAGGGCTTGGCCCCGCTGTGGATGCGGATGTGCTGGGCCAGGTAGCTGGAGTTGGCGAATGACTTGGAGCAGTGGGGACACTTGTGGGGCTTGGCCTCTGTGTGAGACTTGGAGTGGATCTGCATGTCTGACTTACTGAAGAAGGTCACAGCACACATCCGGCACCTACGGGACAGAGAGACAGACCAGGGAGGGAGGACGAGTGGGAGAATGGGAAGACATGAAGGAAATGAGGGCATGAGCAGGTGAGAAACAGAGAGATGAAAATACAAAAAGCAAGGACAAAGAGACATGGACATGAGAGATGGGCAAGGGGGAGGAAGAGAGTGGAAGAAGGGAGAAGCATGAGACAGCAAGTGGGGAAAACAAAGGAAGAGAGCAAAATAAAAAATACAATGGGATAGAAAGCAAAAAAAGGAGCAAATGAAATGAATGAGGGATGTGAAGAAAGCAGACAGAAGAGGGAGGGACGGGGGAAGAGAGAAAGAGGGTGAAATCAGTGAAAATAGCAGGAAAAAGAGCAGATTCTGCTGAAGCAAGAAATAGAAAGACAAACAGATTGCTTGAAAAGTAGGGAAACATTTATGAAGGAGAGAAAAAGAGAAAAAAAAGGAGGACAGAAGTAGGCGAAGGAGTGCGTGTCCAATGTGTGCAGGGATGTGTGTGTGGGGCGGATGCATGAGGGAGGCAGAGAACGTGTGTCCATGCTGCAGAGTAAACACACAGTGTGTTCCAGAGAGCAGGTACATACACATAGTGAAATACTTAAGCAGGTGTGTGTGCTGCCACGGCATGCAGTGGAGTCGTTCTGTGGTTTGTGTGTGAGAGAGAAAGAGAAATGCCCGTGCCCAGCAGCACCTAGTGTTCATCCACAGCCTGTGTCTAACCTCTCTGTCCTGACTATCATCTACAACATACAGACATATGGGTGTGCAAGCATTCCACAGCTTCACATTCCTATGGGGATGCACAGCACAGCAAGTGTTTTTTGGCCCTTCTGTGATGCCATAGGTCCGTACCTGTAGGTCTTGTTGCAGTCTTTCCCGCCGTGGTTCTCGTCTTCGTTGGCGAGGTCATACGGGTCAGTTGTATAATGCTGCGAAGACATAACCACCTATCAAATGTCACACAAACATTAGAATCACGTCCATCAAATTAAAAAGGCACACTGTTGTAAAAGACTACATTAGCTTTTTTGTTGTTGTTGCTTAGTCTGAAAATCAATAGCCTGAGCTTAGTCTGGAATTGTTTTAGAGGGAATAGGTTTGATTTTGGTTACTATAGAGTTACTGTGTTAACTGTCTCACCTGCCCCCCTGACGCCAAGTGAGCCAGAATCAACGCCTCATTTCCGGCAGAGAGGGTGTGGCCACCGGAAAGCACCCCCCTCCCTAGTGTTGACTTCTTCTTCCTTCCTCGCTTCAAAGGTGTCGGCATGACGATCACCTGGGGGGTTCCACCTTCCTGTTTCTTGTCTAAGTGAAAAATGTGTGTCAGAGCTTGACAGTGCGTGAGTGAAGTGTGTATTTTTCAGTGTTAGGATAAAGGAGGGTGGAGACAATCATGTGTGTTACCTGGAGTGTGCAGTGTAGAGACGATCATGGTGGGATGTCCAGAGACAAAGGACTGAGAGGAGGAGGCAGGAGAGACCAGCTGTGTACCTTGAGGGGTAGTGATGACCAGACCCGCTGCAGAGAGGGGAACATTTAAATAAGATACAAAACAGACATTGTTGGAAAAAGACAATGCAAAAGTGTGATAAATAGTACACTAACAATAACAATTGACACACACACACCTGCTGTCATGATACCAGTGGAAGCTACGGGCACCACAGTGATGTTCTGGGTGTGAGGGGGGTGTTGGTGACCCCCTTGGCCCTGCCCCCCTCCCTCCTGCTTGGGGACAGTGAGCATGGTTGTCTGGTAATGAGTGGAGGGGAACGAAGTGTTCTTCTCCTGGTCCTTCAGTTGCTTCAGGAACATGGCATTCTCAATCTGACAGAGAAAGTGAGAAATCCTTGTTACAAAATTCCAAACTACAAAAATAGTATTTGCTACAATCCAAAGGTGTCACTTGCAATATACTTTAACATTTTAAACAGAAATGTTTCACTAAACATACCTGTCCTTGTACAGGCACAGGGGACCAGAAGTACTGAGAGTTAAAATGGGAATCCTCCATAATTTCTGTAATGGAAGAGTAACACGGCCATATCACCACTAGGCCAAACAGCTAATCACTCATCAATTGAAATAAAATTGGCTACATTGTTGTACGTCCGACTGGCACCTTTGGGCGAAAATAATCTTAAATAATTTAAAATGTCACTTCACATACATTAGCTAGCTAACGAAACAATAAATGGTAACTTATGTTGGTACTTTATTTGGTTAGATAGCTGAAATATTTGGACACATATTACAATAATTATGCCCCCGGGTTACACATTGATATGACTTGTTAAAGGCTAGCTAGGTAATTTAGCTTCCTACTATAAATGTGCATTGTTGTGGTTGCATAGGAAGGAGGATCGTGCTAGCTCGCTATTACATGGGTTTTCCCCTTCAAAGTAATTAATTTGGTGATGGGTGGTGATACAATGTAGCTAAGCAATAATTCGAACACAAATACGATGTCTAGGTTGCTAACGTTACTTGTTAGCATTTTTCTGAGCTGCAAGTGCAATTCAATTCCTTGCTAGGTGTTTACAGTTAACTAGACGTTCTAATAAAACCACGGGAGGAATGTTATCGGGCTCTCGCGTCTTCCACGCCTGTGAAAATAGAAAAAGCAAAGTACAAAAAAAATCGAGGATAAAAAAAAAAAACTGAAGGTGAGAGAGAAAAAAACTATCTCGCACAGACTTCCGGCTGTCCAGACAGAGAAGAGACTCGTCAGGTACATGTCGCTCAAATTGAAAGTGAAGTACTATGATTATGAAGACAAATAACAGCATTTACCCGCGCTGACAGCGCTTTCTCCCTTCCCGGAATTCCCGTAGCCCGGTACAGTTCAGAAACTATGTTCAAATCTTTCAGATTTTACAAATTCAACGAGTTTTTCTCTCTCCTTTTTTTCTATTTTTTTCTTCCTTATGGAGTCGCTTGTCTGCGCTGCACTTCCTTCGAAGAAGGTCGAGTTAAACTCTGTGAAGAAACAAAGCTCTCTGAGTGTGTGGTGATGTCATTTCCGTCGAATGAGGTCAAATTTTTGAAGCTTCAAATTGGTACTATCGCTTTGCTATTAAATATATAAAACGCAAATCAATGCAATTTCTCCTTCTGCGTATTTTACTGCAATGTAATAAACATAAAAACGTAATGTCACACAATAAGTCTAATTTAGTAAGATCTCTGAAGCCCAAAGTACAGTGATAATCAGTCCACATGGTGTCACCAAAGATCTTTGGTAATGTTCTGTCTGGTCGCTGTAAGCGCAATCAACAAACACACTTCCGTCAAATAAGGGCGGATATTGCCCTCAACATCCGGTAGGTGAGGTCACACGTAAACACATGGCCGTACGAAACATTTTACTGTGTTACATTTTTGGTGGAAGAAGTATAGAGCTTTATACACATTCACGCAATGAAAGTTAAAGTCCTCTCCAGGAATCCGGACGACTATGTCCGTGAGACGAAGTTGGATATCCAGCGTGGTAAGTACAGATAGTTAGCCAGCTAGTGCATATTAGCTAAAACACAGTTCAATCCACTGTATAGAGCTATAGCTAGCTCAATCAGCACTGGCAAAAAACTTCTAACAGTGTATGTAACCTACAGTACCAAGAAATTACGACCCGTCCCTCCATCCGTTCGAGGTGCCAAGAGAATACACCCGTGCCCTGAATGCCACCAAGCTGGAGCGCGTGTTCGCCAAGCCGTTCCTGGCTTCTCTGGACGGCCACAGGGATGGGGTGAACTGCATGGCCAAGCACCCCAAGAGCCTCTCCACAATGCTGTCCGGCTCCTGCGATGGAGAGGTAGTTAACTAACTAACTACTTTGAGTTAGCAATAGCCTGGTTAAATATGAGTTGATTGCAAATCTAAGAATTATAGGCTACATGTCTAACTTTGGAATGGTCAAACATATATAATAAGTCTGTGCATTGAGATGGTGCGTCTAAATGAACTGTTTATACTGTAAGACTAACTGATTTGTTTCTCAGCTGAAGGTGTGGAATCTAACCAAACGTGAGTGTGTTCGTACACTCCAGGCCCATGAAGGCTTTGTCAGGGGGATGGTCGTCCGCTTCTGTGGCACCTCCTTCTTTACGGTACAGTATCTGTTCCACTATCCAGGGTTGTATTCACTAGGGCACATTGTAACTTAATGTTGTGTGTTTTTTTTTTCTACTGTGTTATTGACTTGTTAATTGTTTACTCCATGTGTAACTCTGTGTTGTCTGTTCACACTGCTATGCTTTATCTTGGCCAGGTCGCAGTTGTAAATGAGAACTTGTTCTCAACTAGCCTATCTGGTTAAATAAAGGTGGAAAAAAAAAAAACTTAGAACCTTCTGGCCCATTTGCTTCCGTTTCCTGTCTAGTGGATACTAACCAGACCAGGGGTATATTCATTACTCGGATTCCGTTGCAACAGACCAAACATTTTGCAACGGAATCTGAGTAATGAATATACCCCTGGTCTGGTAAACTGTTTACCGTTTAAGTAAACCGAATGAAACTGGGAGGGACCTATCTGAATTGCTCTAATAGAAACTCTTGTTTTGGTTGCAAAATGTTTTCCAACAGACTAAATTAATTCACCCCTGGGTTTATCTCACAGAATGGTTGCCCTCTGCTGAATTATAGGCTTGTGACACAACTTCATTATGAATCAACCTCAAACTTCTGTGAAAGTAAACTTGCTTGTGTTTCTGAATAACAGGTTGGTGATGACAAGACTATAAAACAGTGGAAGATGGAGACTCCTGGCTACGGAGAGGAAGAGGAACCTCTCAATACTATTCTTGGAAAGGTATGGAGGAGGAGGTGTCTGTCTGTCATTATTCTGCTCAGTTAATATCTCCGAGAGTGTATCTCTGACCAAACCTATCGGATTTCATTAAGCAACGCTGTAAAATGTGCATACCATCGAGTGGACCGATCATTAAAGATTGTGGCTTTAAGCCCATGATGATAAGAATTATGGGTTTGGAGATATTCCCTACAGTCAGGGTGATGATGATGGTTGTTGTAATGTATTCCCTCAAGTCTGTGATGATGATTGAGGATGTTTGTTCCTTCCAGTCTGTGTTCACCAGCATCGACCACCACCAGAAGGAGGGTGTGTTTGTGACGTGTGGTCAGCAGGTGGATATCTGGGATGAGCAACGCAGCAGCCCCATCCGCTCCTTCTCCTGGGGTGTGGACAGTTTCAGCTGCGTCCGCTTCAACCCTGTAGAGGTAATCAACTCTTTCCCTGTGTGGATTGTAGCAGAAAGTGTCTGAGTATGATTCCTGATCATGGATCAGGTCCATATAATCTTGTTAATTATAATCTGAAAGGCAAAGCTGGTCCTAGATTAGCACTTCTGCTCTGCGACTCTTGGTGAACAGACACAAGGCATAACCCAGACACGTCACAGAGGCTATAAAGCTGAAGTATCCGTTTAGAATTTTTTCTGACCACCAAAATGTATAGTAGTGAGAGGAAGTCCAGTCGCGGGTGGTGGGAGAGGATGGGACTAGGTGAAACTGGGCTGACATTCTGCAAATTCTCATTGTTGAAACAATACATTTTTCTGTTCCCAAAACTAGAATCTGTTACGAACACCGTGTACTAATATTTATAGACTTGTCGCTTTGCCAAACTGGGGGGAAAATGCGTTGTTTAGAAGGAGTGAAAGGTCGAATTGAGATTGTGTGCACACACACACACACCTCACAGAGGAGGCGTTCCCTAATGGAAATATGCAAATACATGCTACAACGCACCAATAGGATCTTGCTAGCTCGTGCTTGGCTTTTCCTACCTCCTTGCTTGTTTTGCCCACTGCTTTGTCTGCTCAAACTGTAAATGACACAGATGAACTATCTTGTGTTAGTTATAGATATCTTTGGCTATAGCCTCCATTCACCAGAATAATGGTGGCTATACCCATATCAGGAATATGTAGGTCAAAGGTTGTATAAAACACAGAATTGTATGTCTTTTAGAAAAATGTTTAGTTGACCTTTCTGCTTTTCTCCTCAGACTGAACTTCTAGCAAGTTGTGCCTCTGACAGAAGTATTGTGCTGTATGACATGAGGGAAGCGACACCTCTTAAAAAGGTACATTTCTATGTTTACATCCCAAATGACACCCTATTTAGTACACTACCATTTGACGAGGGCTCGTAGGGTACTGTTTGGGATGCTACCCATTAGAACTGCACAAGTAATCGAAATTGACATGCGCAATATCCATATCGCAAGAGGCTGCAATATTTTGAATTGCCACTTAGCCATCTGTCTAAGCCCGTTTTTTAAAACTTTTGATATATTACTCTAGTTGACAGAGTTCGCCTTCTCTCCTCTTTTGGCCACTTCCCAAACTCACACACAAAGCCCCGGCCCCTGTCACTCAAGCAGGCAGTTCCTCGTGCTCCAGATTCACTGCATGCATTGACCAAACAGCATGCAGTCAACAGATTTCTTTCTAACAAGAACGACACAGCTTTCCACTTTGCTTCTTAATATAAATTCACGTTTTCTTTATTTTTCTATTCATTTGTGTAACTTGCTCTCTGCAAAACACTCATTAGCTGAAAATGTGCCTGGAATTTGTTAGCAAGGCTAATCGCTTCCTAGCTAATGCCACTGATTGCAAATCTTGCTAGCAATCTTTTGCTCTAATATTGGACAGTACCAATGGTGGAGTATATCATCGTTTGTGAAACAGCTTGTTCTTATCAAAGGAAAAGGATAATAATATTGTAAACTCTTTGTCTGAATGTACCTATATATTTAAATCTAATTAGGGTCCCATTTAATTTATTTAACCAGGTAAGTTGACTGAACACATTCTCATTTACAGCAATGACCTGGGGAATAGTTACAGGGGAGAGGAAGGAGCCATTTAGGTAGCCATATTAGGAATTCAGGACAACGGGGTTAACACCCCTACTCTTATGATAAGTGCCATGGAATCTTTAGTGACCACAGGGAGTCGGGTCAGAGGCAAGGCAGCAGTGGGATGCAGGATGGTAGGCTACTGGCTATGGGAAACATGGGAAACGCTGACCAACACTTTGGTTCTTACTCTGTCAGAACCATCTCCTTGCTTTCCTCGTTGTCATGCCAAACAAAACTGCATTCCAAGTAGCCACTGTATTCCAACCATAACATTTGAATGATCATTCTATTTCTATGATTCCAACAGGAAAACCAAGTGTTTTGATGTAAAATCGCAATCTCAATATTTGGTAGAAAAATTGCCGTTCTATTTTTTTGCCCATATCGTCCAGCCCTACTGCCCATGACTTTGCCCTTTACTAAACTCATTTCCCATTCCATACTGTCCTCTCATTACTGAATGTGTCTAGTGTATTGAAGTATGAATGTGTGATTTCCTATATAGGTAATCATGAGTATGAGGAGCAACACTTTGTGCTGGAATCCCATGGAAGCATATCATTTCACCTGCTCTAATGAAGATTACAAGTGAGTGATGCAATTCAACATGTGTTGAGTTTACAACATGTTCCCTACATCACATAGGCCTCATTCATTCCTGGAGAGAAGTTTGTATTTCCAATGCTAATAATGATTTTGTTCATGCAATTGTTTGGGGAGTCATAGAATTATTATTTCTAATGAACATTTACACTTATTTTAGAATAACAGCATGTCTCACGAGTGTTTGTATTTACTGTCCTTGCGCCACAAATGAGAGAAGCACGGTGGTGTGTTAACATCTCATCTTTGTATTTATTAACCAACCACAAGCGTTTCCTCCCCCTTTCAGTCTTTATACATATGATATGAGGTACCTGGACAAGCCTTTCACCGTCCACATGGACCATGTCTCAGCTGTGCTGGATGTAGACTACTCTCCAACTGGTAAGGAGTTTGTCTCGGCCAGCTTTGACAAGACCATCCGCATCTTCCCCAAAGACAGTGGCCACAGCAGGTTAGTGGTGCCAGGGGTTCAGACACTGGGTTCCAGCAGATTGCTGGCTACTCCAGGGTTGTTGTTCTGAATCCTACGTCTCCGTGTGTGTTTATCATCAGCTTTGATGTATTTATTTTTGTGCAGCAACATTGTGTTCAGTGGTTGTGTGTGTGACTTCACAGGGAGGTGTACCACACCAAGCGCATGCAGCACGTCATCTCCATAAAGTGGTCGTCAGACAACAAGTACATCCTGAGTGCTTCAGATGAGATGAACATCAGACTGTGGAAGGCCAATGCTGCTGAGAAGTTGGGATTGGTGAGACACAGTCCTCTTCCTCTCCTTTAGAAGTAGTGTACGCATGTCCTGTAACTTGCAGGTGTCGGGTATCAAAGTAATGTCATGAAAGAAAGATGGATCCCAGATACATTTTTAGTTCTTACCAATAACTGATAGGCCCATATGCTAATATTCTGATGCATTTGTTGGAGCTCTGATTTTGGCCTTCCGTTTTGCGAGTTTGCTGTATTCCTCAACCTGCCATGGCCTGATGCCCACCGTGGTACGCTCTGCATGGTAAGAGAGAGAGAGGCCAGGGTGCCAACAGCAGTGGCACTGCCAAGGGCTCTGATGGATGCTGACTGACTTGGAACAGAATCACTTTCAATAAGTACAATGGATCAATAGGGACAGCAGAGCAGGGTTAGTGACAGACTGGAGATATTTGGAACTCTTGATTACCAATAGACAAAGTCTGACCAGTCAGTCAGTGTGGGCAATGTGGCACTATAGAGTGGATTTAAAGGGATAGTTCACTAAAATGTATTTTTGGGGAAATAGTGACTTGAATTACTGAGAGGTGTTACAGCAGGCTAACGTTAGCATCGCCCAGCCCAAATATTGGATGTACTTTTTGCCCACCTTGGCATTACTGTTATGTTTACTTCAACCTCTTAACTCTCTGTATGTTCAAGACATTATTTACACATTACCTGAAATATAAGGTTCTGTTTTGCGTATCTTAAACATTCTTACACCATCTAGCCTTACTCCTTTCATCTGATGCCAAAACCAGCATTTAGCCTACAAGGATGAATTGCAAGGGAGATGAATGGACGTTTTTCGGTGCCATCTCCAATATCCATCCCCCTTCTGCTTCGCTCTTCCTTATTCCTTTAATGCAGCTTAACACTGGAGAATTGGGAACATATTGGCACTTGTTTTACTGTCAGTGTATAAGAGGTGATTTATTCTGTAGCTTTGCACTTAAACAGATCAGACGAGCCCAGCTGCTATCAGCAGTTTGAATAGGCCCAATCACTTAAAGAGAGCGGCCACTCTGGAAATAATGAAGCATTAACAATCAAGTTGGACTGGAAGGGTCTTTAATTAAAAAGAAATGCTGAATCAAGGCTGTCTGTCAGATCTCAGGAAGAGTGGAAGTCTTCAGCCTGTTTGTTGCAACTGCAGTGTCTCTCTGGTTTTTGGCTTTTGATGCCATTCTATGAGATTACCTTTGACCTCACTGTGACTGTCATTCTTTTTTGTCCCGTGATGCTATTTTTCATGTTACTTGGAGTAACATTGACCTTTGACATATTGTAAATTCACCTTTTGAAATCACACCAATTATTGTATGTATCACACATTCTCATGACAGTCATGAGAAGTATGGCTATATATAGCCTATACATACAGCAAGCTCAAAGTATTGGGCAAGTGACACATTCTTTGTTTTGGCTTTGTACGCCAGCACTTTACACTCCATTATCAGGTGAACCGTTTAGAAATGACAGCACTTTTCACTCCATATCAGGTGAACCGTTTAGAAATGACAGCACTTTTCACTCCATATCAGGTGAACCGTTTAGAAATGACAGCACTTTTCACTCCATATCAGGTGAACCGTTTAGAAATGACAGCACTTTTCACTCCATATCAGGTGAACCGTTTAGAAATGACAGCACTTTTCACTCCATATCAGGTGAACCGTTTAGAAATGACAGCACTTTTCACTCCATATCAGGTGAACCGTTTAGAAATGACAGCACTTTTTGTACAGTCCCCCCATTTTACGAAGACCAAAAGTATTGGTACAAATTCACTTATGTGTATTTAAGTAGTGAAGAGTTGAGTATTTGGTCCCATATTCCTAGCACACAATGTTTACATCAAGCTTGTGAATATACACATTTGTTGAATGCTTTTGCTGTTTGTTTTGGTGGTTTCAGATCATTTTGTGCCCCATAGAAATTAATGGTAAATAAGGTATTATATCATATTGGAGTCACTTTTTTATTGTAAATAAGAATAAAATGTTTCTAAATACTTCTGCGTTAATGTGGATGATACCATGACCAAAACACACAGCTGCCATGACCAAAACTCACAGTAAATGCATCCAAACATTTTGTAGTCACAGGTTTAATGTAATCATTGCGTGCTAGGAATATGGGACCAAATACTAAACTTGACTACTTTAATACACATATAAGTGAATTTGCCCCAATACTTTTGGTCCCCTAAATGGGTGTGGGAATTTCTAAACGGTTCACCCGATATGGATGAAAATACCCTCAAATTAAAGCTGACAGTCTGCACTTTAACCTCAGTCATTGTATCATTTCAAAACAAAAGTGCTGGAGTACAGAGCCAAAACAACACATTTGTCACTGTCCCAATACATTTGGAGCTCACTATCTCTGGAAACACGGCTCATACAGCTACATAACACCTTAAGCCTACTACTCATTTTCTATTGAAAGAGCGTGGAGGCCATAGAGAACTCTGCAGAGTCGGTGTTGCTCTGCTCCTTTTTCACTGTAAATGTTAAGGTTTTCATAAATAACATTTAACAGGTTGTTGGCCTGGTCTAAGGGAAGCAGTGTATCTCAACATCAGCAGCAGCTATTAGCTAATCTCCCTTCAAATTGAATTGATTATAATTAGAATAAAAGCCTTGGAAGAGTGGCCAATTAGAGATCCTCGGAAACTACGACCGGAGAGAATGAGAGACGCTCAAGATTTTTTATGAGGGAGAGGAAGGGAGATGGAGAGTGAAGGGTGTGTTGGATGGCTGTCTATAGACTGCTCTCGGACCATTCATTCAGATTGGAATGTGAAGGTTGTTTGTGTACTACTTACTGTGCTAGGACTGGTCGATAGGTTGGTCGTTAGGCTGTTAGTCGACCAGTATTGTTTTTAGTTGAGCAGTAGTAAATATACCGTACCCGTCTCAGGTTTTGACACCTACTTATTTATGAGTTTTTCTTTGTTTTACTTTTCTCTACATTGTAGAATAGTAGTGAAGACATCAACACTATGAAATGGCACACAGGGAATCATGTATTTTAACCAAAAAGTGTTAAACAACTCAAAATAGATTTTATATTTGAGATTCTTCAAAGTATCAACCACTTGCCTTGTGGCAGCTTTCCACACTCATTCTCTCAAACAGGTAGTCACGTGGAATGCATTTCAATTCCTTTTTAACAAGGCAAACCTGTTATTTGTGGAATTTACCTCTGCCACAGAGGATAAGGTCATTAGAGTAACTGCACCTCAGATTTCAGCCCAAATAAATGTTTCACAGAGTTCAAGTAACAAACACATCTCCACATCAACTGTTGAGATGCAGAATGCTGTGGTAGCCTTGCTGGTTAAATGTGCCTTGAATTCTAAATAAATCACTGACCGTGTCACTAACAAAGCACCATCACACCACCTCCTTGCTTCACGGAGGGAACCACACATGCGGAGATCATCCGTTCACCTATTCTGCATCTCACAAAGACACGGCGGTTGGAAACACAAATCTCACATTTGGACTCATCAGACCAAAGGACAGATTTCCACCGGTCTAATGTCCATTACTTGTGTTTCTTGGCCCAAGCAAGTCTCTTCTTATTGTTGGTGTCCTTTAGTAGTGGTTTCTTTGCAACAATTCAACCATGAAGGCCTGATTCACACAGTCTCCTCTGAACAGTTCATGTATTATTATTCCAGTCTTTTACCGTTCTCATTGTCTGAGTGGACACATTGTTTGCGGTGCACACAACCTATGCTACACTTGTGAGAAACAAGTTTTGGTTTATTTCATTCCATTATTTGTTTTGTCAATATTGAGTAAGGACGCGCAACTGATTTTACGCATTGAAGTTGGCCTATAGGCTACCTGGCCTGCTCGTAAATGTAGGCATATAAATGTGCCCATTTGGGGATCTATTAGTATTTCTGATTGGCTTAATGCACCACCGCAAGCTGTGGAGCTTCTCTAATCTTTTCTTCACCTCAAACAGCAAGCAAACTAAGTCTGTTTTTACATCCATTGAGAATGACAATAATTCCAAAATGTATTTGAAAAATCTTTTGAGCTCTCTCCCTTTCCATAGCCAAAAAATGTCATACCCTGATCTAGTGGAAACATCATAAAATAGGCCTACCTGATTACTTCTTATCCGTTGTGGCTTTATAGGATATTTTTACATAGTTGGCAATATAAGTTACGTTTTAGGTTTAAAATGTTCATTTAGATTTGGATTACATTTTGATAAACTAAATGACAATGATTTTGAGATACGAAGACGTTATTATAAATTAAATTGTTGCACAAAAATGTGCATATGAGAACCATAACTGGATCGCAGATCAGATCGGTAGAAATGGTAAGATAAATTGCCATTCCACATGAAAGTTTCCCGACTTCTCATATAGCCTATTACCGGCATCTTCAGGAGAGTAACTGCAGAATCTGCGAAAGCCAGTAGGAACAGGAGGAAGATTATCAGGACAGGTTTTTTTTCCCCTTCTGGTTATCTTGATCTCTTGCGCCCTCTTAAGTATTTTGTAAAAATCTTATTTAATCAAACAGTGAGCATCAGACAAGCTCTATATATATATGTCTATTTTATTAAAACGCGTAGGGTGTGTCTATATATGGAAAATTACACGTTTATAAATTTCGACCAATCGATGGTCGAAAGAAGAGACGACATTCAGTGATCCAAGATGGTTTTTGGTCGGGGACAGCCCTATACTGTAGATGATAGCGAATATTTTACCGTCTTATAACTAAACATGGCCTATCGTTCAGTCATAATATCCAAGTCACAAAGATGAACGAGCAGTAGTAGGTGTTAAAGATAACTGTATCCAAAGATGAACATTTTCAAACCTGCTTTTCCCCATGGTTCAACGTCCCAGGGGACAGTCATACAGTTAAACAATTTGATTTAGATTTCAGTTTTCCCATGAAAATTTTGTCATTATGGACGGGCAATCAGTGTATACTGATAAATGAGGCTCCCAAGTAGACCTCAGTAGTAGATTGAAATGTCTTTTGTTTTTTAAATTTTCTCTCCCTTTCTCTTTTTTTCCTCTCCTTACCTACTATTTATTTTTCTCTGTTGTCCCCCCCGTGGTCTAGCTGGCTCCTAGGGAGAAGGCAGCTGTGAACTACAGCCAGAAGCTGAAGGAGAAGTTCCAGCACCACCCTCAGATCCGCCGCATCTCGCACCACCGCCACCTGCCCAAGTCCATCTACAGCCAGACCAAGGAGCTGCGTGTCATGAAGGAGGCTCGCCGCAGGAAGTATGGGCTCCTCCTTTACCCACACCTCTACTGTCTACCCTACAGTGGCTTTCTGTTCTTATCTCTACCTGCACATATCCTCAATACTCTTGTTTGTTACAGTCTAACCACAGAAGTCTATATGTTACAGTATGTATATCAGTAGAATTGACTTCTTGGTGAAGTTCTTGGGAAGGTTAGTGTTGTTTTGGATGTTATTTGTCTGTGTTGATGGGAGGAGGTTTTCGGGTGGTTGACCTGGTCTGTGGCCTTGCCACAAAGGAAACTGTCAATCTCTGTTAACACAGTAGGTTCAGAACTACCCTGGCCTCTGTCCAAGTATGGCAGAAGGTCCATGTAGTGGTTGAGGCCGTAGCTGGCTGCCAGAATAGGTCTGACTGCCCTACCAAGGCACACTTACCCTAATGGGTGACAGGATGGTCCCTCATGGCTTGGTCATCATGGGCTTTTTGCTCATTTACACAAGTCTCTAAGGGGATGTGATGGTGTCATCATGACCAGTTGATGATTCATCAAATATTAGTCTGTGTTGATTTTTGGTCCTGAAACGTAGTAACACATTATTGTAATATATCATCCATGTGTACCTAGGAGCTGTGACTGAAGGCAGTGTAGCCTAGATGCTCTGTGTATTTTTCACATGTCATTATTAGTGTATTCTACATTTTATGACATCAGTCCACCTGTCTGGCACTAACTCCTTTGTGTATTCTGCTAACGGTTCTCTCTCTGTCTGAATATTCTCATGAATTGGTTCCTGATGTTTGAGTTAATTTCTGCCTCATTGTGTGTCCCAGGGAGAGGAACGTACGCAAGCACAGCAAGCCTGGCTCCATGCCTGTGGTGACGGAGAAAGAGAAACATGTGGTCACCGTTGTGAAATAGGACGCCAGTGACAGTGTGGCGTTGGAGGACTGAAGGACTACTCTGCCTCTACAAACACTTGGGCCACGTTCAGACATACACAGCTAGTGTTGCAAAATGTTGGTCTGTTTCCCAAATTCCTCTGGTTTTCCAGAAATTCCACATACTTGGATTTCCTGCTTGGTCCCTCATGGTTCCAGGACACAGGAGGTTGGTGGCACCTTAATTGGGGAGGATGGGCTTGCGGTAATAACTGGAGCAGAATGGGATCAAATACATGGTTTCCATGTGTTTGATGTCATTCCATTTGCTCTGTTCCGGCCATTATTATGAGCTGTCCTCCCCTCAGCAGCCTCCTGTATTCCAGGAATATTCCAAACTGGATTTCTGACAAACCTGGCCACTTGGGAAAGATACCAGAATTTTGCAACCCTGCACACAATGTTGTGGATCCTTTCAGTTATATTCGTTCAAAAGACTGCACCCTCCTGAACACAACCCTATCTAAAACTTTGAAAGAACTCATTCCACCTCTCCAAGGCTTATTACAAAAGAGAATTATGGGTCAATATTGTGAAGTTTGCTGACATAAGTGTCCCAATTGTCATGGTAAAACTTTGTACCCCCAGATGAAGATTTCATGAATGCTATTGTTGGAACAGTAATTTGGTGATATGGGATGATATTGTATTGAAATAAGAATACACTAGAAACCAAGAAGAACAACATGCGTCAAATATCACCAGAACGTTTATTTTAGAAACTATCTTGATAATGTTTGTCCTCGCTACACCACCACATACCTTCAGCTATTGTTTACTGATTCAGTAACCTTAGATTGCATGAGGCTAAGGGTTGACTATATTGACAGTGATTTTTGTATTTATTGATACACTGCTAATAAAGATGTGGTATGATATTTTTGGGTCTGAAATGAGTACTGTTTTTGGTAGGCAAAATACACTGATTCTCATATCGATGCGACAATACTTTTCAACACTTGTTTATTACATTTTCAAAAAGTATACAATTAATATCCAAGGTGCACAGATTAGCATCATTTGTGTTTTGTTTGGCATATTTTAGTAATATATTTCTGAATGGTTATTTTAATGTGCCTGAGTTCTAGTAACCAAGGAGGTCTGTATTGTAATTGATATACCTACAGTTGAAGTTGGCAGTCTACATACACTTAGGTTGGAGTCATTAAAACTAGTTTTTCAACCACTCCACAAATTTCTTGTTCACAAACTATAGTTTTGTCAAATTAGGACATCTACTTTGTGCTTGTAATTTTTCCAACCAATTGTTTACAGTCAGATTATTTCATTTATAATTCACTGTATCACAATTCCAGTGGGTCAGAAGTTTACATCCACTAAGTTGACTGTACCTATAAACAGCTTGGAAAATTCCAGAAAATGTTTGACATCATGGGAAAATCAAAAGCCAAGACCTCAGAAAATGAATTGTAGACCAAGTCTGGTTCATCATTGGGAGCAATTTCCAAATGCCTGAAGGTACCACGTTCATCTGTACAAACTATAGAGTGCAAGTATAAACACCAGGGGGAGGCTTGCAAGCCAAAGAACACCATACCAACTGTGAAGCACGGGGGTGGCAGCATCATGTTGTGGGGGTGCTTTGCTGCAGGAGGGGTTGGTGCGTTTCACAAAATGGATAGGTAAGAAAATTGTGTGGATATATTGAATACAACCTCTCAAGACATCAGGAAGTTTAAGCTTTGTCGCAAATGGGTCTTCCAAATGGACAATGACCCCAAGCATACTTCCAAAGTTGTGGAAAATGGCTTAAAGACAACAAAGTCAAGGTATAGGAGTGGCCATCGATAGGAGTGGCCAAGCCCTGACCTCAATCCTATAGTTAATTAAGGAGGCCTACAAACCCGACTCCGTTACACCAGCTCTGTCAGGAGCAATGGGCCAAAATTCACCCAACTTATTGTGGGAAGCTTGTGGAAGGCTACCTGAAACGTTTGACCCAAGTTAAACAATTTAAAGGCAATGTGATGAAAGAAATAAAAGCTCAAATAAATAATTCTCTACTATTATTCTGACATTTCACATTCTTAAAATAAAGTGGTGATCCTAACAGACCTAAAACAGGACATTTTTTACTAGGATTAAATGTCAGGAATTGTGAAAAACTGAGTTTAAATGAGTTTGGCTAAAGTGTATGTACACTTCCGACTTCAACTGTATGTTGCAGGGCCGTCAAACACAAAATTCGACAGATTTTTTTTACCAATGATTTTTTAGCATTATGACTCAAGGTGCATGATTCTTGTATAGGGGTTACTATAGATGAAGGTTTCGTTGGCTGTGACAAATGTTAAGTATGCCACCAGAAAGGATCCCCAAAGTTGCCTTCAGGTGGACAACAACTGGAAAGAGCAGGCGAGGCAGGCCAAAAACTACCTAGCGACGGAGAGTAGTGGCTGAGCTTGAAGTGATGGGTCTCATGGGATAGCACAAGCTGTGGCCAAAGATGGAGACTGATGGCATAAGATTGTTGCAGCCTTATGTACCGCCCGAGATACAAAGAGGATTAAGTAAAGCACACATTTTATCAGTGTTTTGGTGTTTAATGATTTCTTGGCATTCTGACTCAAAGTGGATTAGCTTGTGTTGGGCTCAGTGTATTGATGCTAATGGACTTATTCTTTATGAGGTATAGTGTTCAATCCACTTTATCACGGAAGGATTTAGCTATGATGCTTATGCCTTATTTCATAATCCTATCAAACCTGGATCACGAGCACGGTTTGGGAAGGGGGGATGTTAGGACTGGGCCTTCGGATGAGGGGTTATGATTGGGCCTTGAGATGAGGGGTTAGGGCTGGGCCTTCGGTCGAGGGCTTAGGACTGTGCCTTCAGTTGAAGGGTTAGGGCTGGGCCTTGAGATGAGGGGTTAGGGTTGGGCCTTGATGAGGGATTAGGACTGCGCCTTCGGGTAAGGGGTTAGGTCTGGACCTTGGGATGAGGGGTTAGGGTTGGGCCTTGATGAGGGATTAGGACTGAGCCTTCGGGTAAGGGGTTAGGTCTGGACCTTGGGATGAGGGGTTAGGGTTGGGCCTTGATGAGGGATTAGGACTGAGCCTTCGGGTAAGGGGTTAGGGCTGGACCTTGGGATGAGGGGTTAGGACTGAGCCTTCGGGTAAGGGGTTAGGGCTGGACCTTGGGATGAGGGATTAGGACTGAGCCTTCGGGTAAGGGTTGGGCCTTGATGAGGGATTAGGACTGAGCCTTCGGGTAAGGGGTTAGGGCTGGACCTTGGGATGAGGGGGCTGGGCCTTGGGATGGGGTGAGAGTGGATAAGAGAGGTGTTTGACATGATGGGACTAAAATGTTAAGAAGCAGTGTCACAAGAAGCAGCTGATAAATCAATGACAGACATGGACTGTGTTGGTGCTTTTTTCTAGGACAAATGTTTTT
Organism: Oncorhynchus tshawytscha; assembly: GCF_018296145.1. Lineage (NCBI taxonomy): Eukaryota > Metazoa > Chordata > Actinopteri > Salmoniformes > Salmonidae > Oncorhynchus > Oncorhynchus tshawytscha. The sequence continues at coordinate 14,674,886 of NC_056431.1, read as the reverse complement.
TATTTGTTATTATTGTACCTGGATGGTTAAAAGTAGTATAAAGTGTTACCAAATCAGGAATAGGAATGCTGTATAACACAACTTTATTCATTCCTCCAGTTGGAGAGGCAATCCTATCAGATGAGAATGTGTGCTGCTCAACAATATGCTGCTGCACCACACAGCAAACTGGACAGCGACATGGTGTTGAAATGAACATTTCTAATGTGCCAGTTTTATTGTGTGCTGATGAAGATTTGAACTTTCGCTGTACATTTCACATCATCTTTCTTCCGAAAATGCTCTTTAACAGGCAAATGTTTTTTAGAATCTGGTCTAGCTGCAAATGACTTCCAGTCCGTGTTTTGCAAATGCCTGATGTCAACGAAAATACGTCGACAATCGCCCCTCTCCCCTTCCTTTTTTCATGAGCCACTCGCGCTCAGCTTTGTTCTACGCGTCTCCATCGCTCCGCCTACTCTTCCTATCAGGATTTTTTCATTGCATCCATTTTTGTGCATTTAAGAAATTTCCAAGAATTATAAACCTGGAGGAAAGCGAGAAAGAGAGTGTGGGGCAAGGACTCGAAAGAAAAACTAACAAACAAGGAAAGAGGCGACGTCTTTATTTCAAAATGCGAGCAAACCCATTCTAAAGGATGACCGCGATGGGTTAGACAGGATTTAACATGATTGCAAAATAAAAGGCAAGAGCTCTATTCTATATTTCTCTACAATTCATCCGTGAATGGAATAGTATAATTGTGTTTGGAATGCTTGTTTCCAGAAGACCGTACATTTTGTTTATAAAACCAAAGGGCCTCTGTCCAGCATCTCCAGTGTATGTCTCATAGGCTACTGGAATTGGGGAGTTTGTGTGAGAATTAGGCGATCATTCTGTTGGATAGGTGTCTTGTGTTCCTCACCGATTAATTTCTCTGTATTTATTATGAGCTGTAGCAGCCTGCTATACCAGAACCGCTGAATCCCATTCAGATAAGGTTCGTGTATTGGGTGGAAATTGAGGCTATATAGAAAGCATGTCTGCATTCCTTGTAAAAAATGAACATTTTGACATATTGTGTCTTATTATTAAAGCCCAAATATACCGGCATGCGTCAGAATATATTAAATGTCTTGCATTAGGGTAGCCTATGCTAGTGGTTATGATTATGAAAACAAGAACCACACCAATTGAATATTTCAGCCTAATATTAGAGAGAAGCCATATGATTTTGAAATGAGGCAATTTTCTATTAAAATTAAGTATATTCATTCTATCACTCAATGTTGGTCTTTAAAAAAAATGTTATTATTATTATTTTTTAGCAATTGTGTGTAGCGATGTCAGCTCCACTCGGGCCCCGGGGCCCAGGCGCCCCCCCGCCGGCTGGAGCCCTACCCGACCTGCCGGACCTCAGCCACCTCACCGAGGATGAGAGGAAGATCATCCTGGGCGTCATGGACCGACAGAAAAAGGAAGATGAGAAGGAACAGTCAATGCTAAAGTAAGCCATTATGATTCGCTATCATTCAAACGTGTGTGAGAGAGAGAGAGTGGAGAAAGAGAGAGAGTCATTGTGGGGACATCGCGCGCTAACTGTCACGTCAGCCGTGCTCGTGCAGTGAGTGCTGGGTTGGGGTAACCCTGTTGTAACTGGTTGTCGCGAGCTGGAGCTGATCACATTTCAGGGTTACGTAGCCTACGTCCTGCACATGTTGCCTGTTCTAATGGGCTGATCGTTCTGAGTGTAGAGAAGATATATTTATGAACATCATTGCCTGTAGAAATAGCTTTTACAATAAGGCAGCATGTTGGCTATGCATTTAGTCTGTTCTCCAAATACATTTTTGGATAATATGAGCAGGGAGGAGAATCTTTGAGTCGACTGAATATGCTTCAGTAGCCTATGCCTTTCAACAGTTAGCAGTGCATTTGAATCCTAGGCTATTAAGCGGCCTTCTCACTCTGTTGGCTTTGGGTTGGGTTAGCAACGGGCGCCATCTTCGCGTCAAATCATACTACTTCCTTTTCAATCACGTACATATTACACAACAATGATGAAACAATGGCGTTTGAATAAATAATTAGATATGTCCTGTATAATGATTTTCAACGTTAGCTTATCTGTCAGTGTTATAAAAACGGAAACATTCCCTCTCCTGTGTGTGCAGAATCAGATGTCGCTGAGCATTTCAGCACCACGGTGCTGTCCAGTTCTATGCATAGAGCAGCAGCACAGTCCTATGCCGTTGAAGCTTGCGCGTGTAGATGGATCATTCATTGCTATTCATAGGCTAAGCTTTGTGTGCCAAATTATTGACATGCATTTGACAACGCTTTTAGTGTGATACTAAATATTGAACACAGTTATCTCTATCTAGTCACTTCCTGCATATATTGTATTATCCTCATGAAACAACCGGTTGTGTTTCCATAAACTGTAACTTCATTTTTTTTGTGGAAAAGTCTCAAACTTCCTCTATTTTACTGTGGTTTTGGGATTATATTAAGACTGCTGTATTTTTTTCATCTACTTTCCTCTCCTTAAGTCTTTGGAATTTGAATAGATATGAGGAGAGATTGTACCACAGGTTGGTTCTGAGGAGTTCCCTCGTGGATCTACACAGTGGTTCAAGGGCCAACATGCAGGTTTTTCCAAAGAGCCTTTTGGATTCCGTCCTTTTCTTAGTCCCAAATGGCACACTATTTCCTTTATAATGCATTACTTTAACCTATGGGCCCTGCTCAAAAGTAGTGCACTCTATAGAGAATAGAGTACCATTTGTGATGCACACCTTGTCTGAAGTACCTCCAGAGACAGATGATTTCCGTAATCGGGTAAATATTAACAGTTGGGTTTGTTCTGATGGGGACTGGGGAGGAAGTCGCCTAGTGGAGCAATACTGTGGTAAATATGACTCACAGACTCCATAACGGAAGGCAGGCCACCTCAGTTTGTGGTGCTGCCTGCGTGTGAATCATCCCTGGCTGTTTTTCCCATCGCTGAGTGCTTTTTATATTCCTCTCTCTCTCTCTCTCTCTCTTTCTCTCTCTCTCTGTCCCTCTTTCCCTTTCTTTCTCTTCTCTTGTCTTCTCTCTCTCATGCTCTCTCGCCCTCTCTCTGCCGTCTCTCTCTCTCTCGGAGGTAAAGCGATTGTCAGCTTTAGTCACTCACAGCCATGCAGGCTGCCTGTGATGTCAGAGCCTAGCGTAGCACAACTAACTGAGTGTGTGCAGCAAGGATGCTAGTCTACCTTACAGGCGACATGGTCACTCAGTCACTGTTTCTAAAGTTCATTATTTTCAGACACACAGAGACTGGGGTGTTTTTACATTTTTTAAATGAACCTTTATTTAACTAGGCAAGTCAGTTAAGAACATATTCTTATTTACAATGACGACCTACCAAAAAACAAAAGGATTCCTGCTGGGATGGGGGCTGGGATTAAAAATTAAAAATTAAATATAGGACAAAACACACATCACAACAAGAGAGACACCACAACACCACATAAAGAGAGACCTAAGACAACAACATAGCATAGCAGCAACACATGACAACACAGCATGGTAGCAACACCACACGACAACAACATGGTAGCAACACAACATGGCTGCAGCACAACATGGTACTAACATTATCGGGCACAAAGGGGCAAGAAAGGTAGATACAACAATACATCACATGAAGCAGCCAAAACTGTCAGTAAGAGTGTCCATGATTGAGTCTTTGAATGACGAGATGGAGATAAAACGGTTCAGTTTGAGTGTTTTTTGCAGCTCGTTCCAGTCTCTAGTTGTAGCAAACTGAAAAGAGGAGCGACCCATTGATGTGTGTGCTTTGGGGACCTTTAACAGAATGTGACTGAGGATGATGGCTGCAGTAGGTATCTCAGATAGGGGGAATGAGGTCTGAGTTTTTTTTAGTTTACAAATAAGCATCAACCAGTGGGTCTTGCGACGGGTAGAGATGTTGGGCTGGGATGTGGCTAATGCAGAAATATGTATCATTCCATAGTCTTACTAGCACTGATTTTGCAGAGAGTAGTTTTACTTCAAATGATCATGATATGTGGTTGTTTTACCTACAATAGGTGAATGCACTTATTGTAAGTAAGTCCCTCTGGATAAGAGTGTAGCTAAGGGACTAAATGCAGATGTATGATCACCCTGTCATGTTCCCTGTGTGGCCTCCCCCCTTCCTCCCTCCCTTCTCTCCAGCTCTCCCTCTCCTTCCTCCACCTCTTTCCCTCTAAATGCCTCAGTTGCCCTGTCTTCTCTCATTAGCAGAGGTGAACAAAGGAGGGTTGTGTGCCAAATATCACACTATTATTCCCCTCATAATCCACAGGGCTCTGATCAAAAGTAGTGCACTCTATAGGGAAGGGTGACAACTGGGATGCACACAGGGTATGTCACCCTCACAGCAGTTACTCATGTTAGTATTATAGTCTGGGCTGTTTGTCAACAAGTGATGTCAGCAGAGTGAACACACTGTATCAGACTACAGCAGTTCAGTTTGAAAAACATGTCACATGTTAAATACAATGTAGGTTTTAGGGGCTATTTGACATGGTGTGTTTTTATCCTGTATCACCTAACATGAGACAGGAACCTACACTTTGCTATGGACACAAGTAGTGCACTATATAGGGAATAGAATAAGGCTCTTGATAGTCAACCTGTAATGTAATAGAAGGAATCCTGAGATACAGAAAGAGACAGAGAGAGAGACAGAGAGTGACAGAAAGAGACAGAGAGAGAGACAGGGAGTGACAGAAAGAGACAGAGAGAGAGACAGGGAGAGAGAGTGACAGAAAGAGACAGAGAGAGAGACAGGGAGAGACAGGGAAAGAAAGAGAGAGAGACAGAGAGAGAGAGACAGGGAGAGACAGGGAAAGAAAGAGAGAGAGAGACAGAGAGAGACAGAAAGAGACAGAGAGAGAGACAGGGAGAGAGAGTGACAGAAAGAGACAGAGAGAGAGACAGGGAGAGACAGGGAAAGAAAGAGAGAGAGACAGAGAGAGAGAGACAGGGAGAGACAGGGAAAGAAAGAGAGAGAGAGACAGAGAGAGACAGGGAGAGACAGGGAAAGAAAGAGAGAGAGAGACAGATAGAGAGAGAAAGAGAGAGAGAGACAGAGAGAGAGAGACAGAGAGTGACAGAAAGAGACAGAGAAAGACAGGGAAAGAAAGAGAGAGAGAGAGACAGAGAGAGACAGGGAGAGACATGGAAAGAAAGAGAGAGAGAGAGAGAGAGAGAGAAAGAGAGAGAGAGAGAAAGAGAGAGAGACAGAGAGACAGAGAGTGACAGAAAGAGACAGAGAGAGACAGGGAAAGAAAGAGAGAGAGAGAGAGACAGGGAGAGACAGGGAAAGAAAGAGAGAGACAGAGAGTGACGGAGAGAGAGAGAGAGAGAAAGAGAGAGAGAGACAGAGAGAGAGAGACAGAGAGTGACAGAAAGAGACAGAGAGAGACAGGGAAAGAAAGAGAGAGAGAGACACATGGAGAGACAGAAAGAGACAGAGAGACAGAGAGTGACAGAAAGAGACAGAGAGAGACAGGGAGAGAAAGAGAGACAGAGAGAGACAGGGAGAGAAAGAGAGAGAAAGAGAGAGAGAGACACAGAGAGAGACAGGGGGAGACAGGGAGAAAGAGAAAGAAGAGAGAGAGAGACAGGGAGAGAAAGAGAGAGAGAGAAGCCTCCAGATGTGTAGGGTTTGCCAAGTCCCTGTCCCTGGTACCAAGACAATGGCAGACAATTCAGAGGAATGCAGGGAGAGTACTGCTGCTGCTACTGCTGACTCCCATGTCATTATTCAGTCTTTCCCAATTCTACATACTAGCATGTGTGTTGTTCCTCATCTGTCTATATATTACTACATATCACAACTGCTATGAAATATCAAATTATATTTAGAGAAACATCCACTTACATAATTTGATATTATTAGATAATGTACCAGTTACACTAAATAGCCAATCAACTGTTCAAGTTAAAGTGACGGGGTATTCACCTCTGACCCCACGAGGTCCAGAGCCTCCTGGTTTTCTGTTCTACCTGATTATTAATTGTACTCACCTGTTGTCTCAGTTGTAAATCATTTTTGGAGTGGAACTGGCTTTGAGGTCCAGATTTGAGTTTGAGGGCTCTAGTGCTTGGTCAATTTTATGTCCCTCTGATACCGATTGGTTGTTCCCCATACTAGCCTCCTATCCTTACAATATACAGTAGTTCAACTTATTCCACTTTTTGTTTCCAATCTGATGTAGTCTCTATAGCAGCCATAAGGTGTTCTAGAGCTCTGATTTGTTCAGAGAAACATCCATACATGTACTGTGAGTTTAGTTAACGAACAGCACCAATACTAGGTGATGTGATGCAATATGGAATGATTAAAGGCAGTGCACACTACTCCAATTAACCAAGCATCCATCGCTCCAGGTCCACTGGCACTTCAAACAGACTGTAACAGGTAGCTGTATGCCTGCTGCAGCAGCCGGTCAGCTCCTCATGCTTCACTGAACCTCTGACTGTTACAGTAATGATAGATCCGGGACCCCTCCTCACCCAAACACCCTGGGATGCAGAGACCCAGGGCCACAGGGAGGATCCACAGATCCGCAGCCCAGGATCAGCAGTCCTAGTTGAGTTAACTCACAAGGCCCAGACGAGACCTGGGGGTCCACTTCTTCCAGAGAGTGACCTGGTGCCCCATGGTGCCCCACGGCAGAGGAGACCCTGTCTCTGCAACCACTCCCCCCTCCTCCGGTCCTCGTCTTATAGGCTGACTCATTATCCGTGTCCCAGTGCTCACCAGGGGCCTCCACTGACAGCCCTAATTACAGCAGCTGCCTCGTGTGAGGGACTCCCACCGAGATAGTGCTATTCTGGGTCTAAGACGTCTGCCACCGTGGCCCTGTCCGGGTCCTGCACCCCCTGCTCCATCTCGTCTAAAGAGCAGGGCAATAGAGGATGCCCCAGTCCCCACCCCCTGCTCCATCTCGTCTAAAGAGCAGGGCATCCCCACCCCTGCTCCATCTCATCTAAAGAGGAGGGCAATAGAGGATGCCCCGGTCCCCACCCACTGCTCCATCTCATCTAAAGAGCAGGGCAATAGAGGATGCCCCGGTCCCCACCCCCTGCTCCATCTCATCTAAAGAGCAGGGCAATAGAGGATGCCCCGGTCCCCACCCCCTGCTCCATCTCATCTAAAGAGCAGGGCAATAGAGGATGCCCCGGTCCCCACCCCTGCTCCATCTCATCTAAAGAGCAGGGCAATAGAGGATGCCCCGGTCCCCACCCCCTGCTCCATCTCATCTAAAGAGCAGGGCAATAGAGGATGCCCCGGTCCCCACCCCCTGCTCCATCTCATCTAAAGAGCAGGGCAATAGAGGATGCCCCGGTCCCCACCCCCTGCTCCATCTCATCTAAAGAGCAGGGCAATAGAGGATGCCCCGGTCCCCACCCCTGCTCCAGCTCATCTAAAGAGCAGGGCAATAGAGGATGCCCCGGTCCCCACCCCCTGCTCCATCTCGTCTAAAGAGCAGGGCAATAGAGAGGATGCCCCGGTCCCCACCCCTGCTCCATCTCGTCTAAAGAGCAGGGCAAAGAGCAGGGCAAAGAGCAGGGCAAGAGGATGCCCCGGTCCCCACCCCCTGCTCCATCTCGTCTAAAGAGCAGGGCAATAGAGGATGCCCCGGTCCCCACCCCCTGCTCCATCTCGTCTAAAGAGCAGGGCAATAGAGGATGCCCCGGTCCCCACCCCCTGCTCCATCTCGTCTAAAGAGCAGGGCAATAGAGGATGCCCGGTCCCCACCCCCTGCTCCATCTCGTCTAAAGAGCAGGGCAATAGAGGATGCCCGGGTCCCCACCCCTGCTCCATCTCGTCTAAAGAGCAGGGCAATAGAGGATGCCCGGTCCCCACCCCCTGCTCCATCTCATCTAAAGAGCAGGGCAATAGAGGATGCCCCGGTCCCCACCCCCTGCTCCATCTCGTCTAAAGAGCAGGGCAATAGAGGATGCCCCCCCTGCTCCATCTCGGTCCCCACCCCCTGCTCCATCTCGTCTAAAGAGCAGGGCAATAGAGGATGCTCCATCTCGTCTAAAGAGCAGGGCAATCCCCACCCCCTGCTCCATCTCGTCTAAAGAGCAGGGCAATAGAGGATGCCCCGGTCCCCACCCCCTGCTCCATCTCGTCTAAAGAGCAGGGCAATAGAGGATGCCCCGGTCCCCACCCCCTGCTCCATCTCATCTAAAGAGCAGGGCAATAGAGGATGCCCGGGTCCCCACCCCTGCTCCATCTCTTCTAAAGAGCAGGGCAATAGAGGATGCCCCGGTCCCCACCCCCTGCTCCATCTCGTCTAAAGAGCAGGGCAATAGAGGACTTGTATGGCAGGGGCCATGTACCCTGTCTGTCCAGAGTTGTTAATGATTAATGAATGCCAGTATGTTGACCATAATGATAGTCTTCTTAAGAGTTGCTTAGACATCCTTCATGACTCAACCTTTTACCTCTCTTGCTCTTGATTCTCTACATACTCCTCATGTTACTAGGAAGATGTCTTATCAACACACAGGTCCTGAGAATTCTATGGGTCGGTAATGTCAGCGTTACAACTCAATGTGAGGAAAAAGCATGCTGGCAAAACCCTGTGCTTCCTCATAAAGTGTGTGTGTGTGCGCGTGTGTACATGTGTGTGCATGTGTTTGTGTGGTAGGTAAAGAGGGTGAGGGGTGGGGGGTGGAGGGCTTATGAAGAGGTTTGACCAAGAATTGGCTTTCTTTTCATTCACCATTTTAGCATAGCAATGTCATTGATTTCCCCAGCCCAGTTCATTCATCTCATAGAGGCAGAGAGCAGCATTAGCTGCATTGTGGGCAATGGAGTCCTCAGAGGGCATGAGCTCACAGCTCCAGGAACCAGAGGAGGCTCCTCCCCTTGCTGTACAGCGGAAGCCTGTGGTTGTAGTGGTTGTGTAGTGGTTAAGTAGTGGTTGTATAGTGATTTAGGACAGCAGAAACCTATGGTTGCGTAGTGGTTGTGTACAGAAAAGACCATTATGGTTGTTTGGTTGTGCGGTGAGGTGAAGAGGCATGTGCATTTCTCCAAAGCATCCCACTGGACAATGTAGACACGCACTCTCCCTCTTTACCATGCGAAGAGCAGTCTCCCATCGCACAGTCTCACATCCCCCACCACACCCCCAGGGGAGGGAGAGAGAGAGAAAGGGGGGTGGAAATAGAGAGGGGGGATAGATAGAGAGAGAGCGGGAGAGGGGGGTTTGGGGGGGTGCTTGACACTGTAAAGCAGAATGTATGCCAAAGCTATATAGAATGTTAATTAAAGGAACAATGTGTTTTTGTGAGGCTAGGATTGTGATAGGCTGGAGTCTGGTTAGGGTTACACCAAACATGGCAATGTGGCTTGTCATAACCAGTTAATATTTCCACTTATCTCTCATTTGATTCTGTCTCAGTCTGAACTGCCTTCTTCTTTGGCACTCACCATCTCTCGCCATCCCATTAATGCCACTTTGCATCAGAGTATCTGTTGAGTTTGAAACCTTTCCTAAAACACTGAAAGCAAACTTTGAGGTTACATTCACAGTGCATGTCTCTTTAGACCTGATCTGATACAGTCCTTATTAGGATAATGCAGTTCAGTTATAAACTCAGCAGAAAAAGAAACACCCCTTTTTCAGGACCCTGTTTTTCAAAGATAATTCGTAAAAATCCAAATAACTTCAGAGATCTTCATTGTAAAGGGTTTAACCACGGTTTCCCATGCTTGTTCAATGAACCATAAACAATTAATGAACATGCATCTGTGGAACAGTCGTTAAGACACTAACAGCTTACAGACAGTAGGCAGTTAAGGTCACAGTTAGAATTTAGGACACTAAAGAGGCCTTTCTATGGACTCTGAAAAACACCAAAAGAAAGAAAGGCCAATTGTGCGTCGCCCTATGGACCTCCCGGTCGCGGCCGGCTACGACAGAGCCTGGGCTCGAACCCAGAGTCTGTGGTGGCCCTAGACCACTGCACCACCTGGGAGGCCCAGATGTTTATTTTTTTGCTGAGTTTATGTCATACATACAAGGTGTACTGAGAAGTGTTATAGTCTGTGTTGTTCTGTGAACTAGCTACATTTTATTTTTTATTTCACCTTTATTTAATCAGGTAGGTCAGTTGAGAACAAGTTCTCATTTACAACTGCGACCTGGCCAAGATCAAGCAAAGCAGCGCGACAAAAACAACAACACAGAGTTACACATGGGATAAACAAACGTACAGTCAATAACACAATAGAAAAATCTGTACACAGTGTGCGCAAATGAAGTAAGGAGGTAAGGCAATAAATAGGCCAATAGGGGCGAAGTAATTATAATTTAGCAATTTACACTGGAGTGATATATGTGCAGATGAGGATGTGCAAGTAGAAATTCTGGTGTACAAAAGAGCAGAAAAACAAAAACAAATATGGGGATGAGGTAGGTAGTTGGTTGGATGGGCTATTTACAGATGGGCTGTGTACAGCTGCATCGATCGGTAAGCTGCTCTGACAGCTGATGCTTAAAGTTAGTGAAGTTATAAGTCTTCAACTTCAGTGATTTTTGCAATTCGTTCTAGTCATTGGCAGCAGAGAACTGGAAGGAAAGATGGCCAAAGGAGGTGTTGGCTTTGGGGATGACCAGTGAAATATACCTGCTGGAGTGCGTGCTACAGCTGGGTGTTGCTATGGTGACCAGTGAGCTTAGATAAGGCAGAGCTATACCAAGCAAAGACTTTTAGATGACCTGGAGCCAGTGGGTTTGGCGACGAATATGTAGCGTGGGCCAGCCAACGAGAGCATACAGGTCGCAGTGGTGGGTAGTATATGGGGCTTTGGTGACAAAACGGATGGCACCATGATAGACTGCATCCAATTTGCTGAGTAGAGTGTTGGAGGCTAATTTGTAAATGTCATCGCCGAAGTCGAGAATCGGTAGGATAATCCATTTTACAAGGGTAAGTTTGGCAGCATGAGTGAAGGAGGCTTTGTTTTGCGAAATAGGAAGCCAATTCTAGATTTAATTTTGGATTGGAGATGCTTAATGTGGGAGGAGAGTTTACAGTCTAGCCAGACACCTAGGTATTTATAGTTGTCCTCATATTCTAAGTCAGAACCGTCCAGAGTAGAGATGCTAGTCGGGCGGGTGCGGGCAGCGATTGGTTGAAGAGCATGCATTTCGTTTTACTTGCATTTAAGAGCAGTTGGAGGCCACGGAAGGAGTGTTGTATGGCGTTGAAGCTCGTTTGGAGGTTTGTTAACACAGTGTCCAAAGAAGGGCCAGATGTATACAAAATGTTGTAGTCTGCGTAGAGGTGGATCAAAGAATCACCCGCAGCAAGAGCGACATCATTGATATATACAGAGAAAAGAGTCGGCCCGAGAATTGAACCCTGTGGCACCCCCATAGAGACTGCCAGAGGTCGGAACAAAAGGCCCTCCGATTTGACACACTGAACTCTATCTGAGAAGTAAATGGTGAATCAGGTGAGGCAGTCATTGATTGACAGAGTCGAAAGCCTTGGCCAGGTCGATGAAGACGTCTGCACAGTACTGTATTTTATCAATGGCTGTTATGATATCATTTAGTCATTTAACAGATGCTCTAATCCAGAGACATTTACAGGAGCTATTAGTGTTTTCTGCCTTGCTCAAGGGCACATCAAAAGATTTTTCACATCGTCAGCCCGGGGATTCAAACCAGCCCAACACCCTTAACCACTAGGCTACCTGCTAGCTTGCTTAGTGTCAGTAACACACTGAGGGAGTGAAGCATTGACGTAAGAGATGGTATCAGCTGAAACCATTGGTTGAATAGTGGGTGTGTATTGGTTATGTAGTGGTTGTGTACAGAAGAGATCTATGGTTGGGAGGTTGTGTTGTGGTTTGGTAGTGGTTTCTGTTGTATGAGAGGTGAAACGGCCTGCGTTCTGTGAGCTAGCTGGCTGAATGTCAGTAACTGGCTGAGGGAGAGAGAGAGCAGCTCTGTACTGACGTATGAGATGGTATCTGGAGCCTGTTCTGCTGCTGATTTGACAGGAACAGGACATCAGGCCCATTCACAGAGAAATAATTATCGTCATCTCAAACAGCACACGGCTAGCTTCTCTGGGACAGGGACAGGAGGAGCCCATTGTCTCCCAAAGCTTTGTTCTTTATGAAACACATAGATCTGCATTAGTCACCACTGCCCATATGCACATATTCACTTCCGTTCCATTCTATCCCATGAAGTTTCAACTTATTCTCCCCTCTCTCCTGGTTGTCAATTGAGTTTCCCTTGTTGATTAAGTACGAAAACACGTGATGGAAATGTACGTTTCTCACCGAGACGCTTCAATCACATTTGCAGAGCACAGTGTTACAGTGTACAGTAACGGAGAGTATTTCTGGTAGGGACTGTAGTAGCAGTATAGTGTATTGTAGTGTAGTGTAGTGTGCTGCCCAGCCAGAACACATAGCTCCTGGCGTAACACTGTTACATAAGCCTCTGACAGAGAGCATGCTGGGAAAAGGCAGCCTGGGCAGTCAGCATTACTGAGGAGGGGCTGGTGAAACCAGAGAGAGAGAGGCGGGAGACCAGAGAGGGAGAGGGGGGAGAGAAAGGGAGAGGGGGGAGAGAGAGAACGATGGAAAGTTTGCGAAAGAGGGAGAGATACAGAGAGGGAAACAAGATAGAGAAAATAGAGAAAAGGAGAAAGTGAAAGAGAAAGAAAGAGGGAGTGAACGAGAAAGGGAGGTACTGTTCATCACTTTTTTGACCCATGGAACCAAGCAGCTGAGGAGAGAATACAGTATATGAATAGCATCTACAAGCATGGATATGGACCTATATCCTATTAATCTGGTGTCGTGTCTTTACTATCATTAACTGAAGACTTATAGTTTTTATCAAAGATTCTCTGTAATTAGTATTACGCGATCAACGGATTAATCATGTAACTAATTAACTAGGAAGTTGGGGCACCAAGGAAAAATATTCAGATTACAAGGTTATAATTTCCTAATATAACCTTTCAGATATTTTAATGTCTGATTCATAGTCTTCTGATTAATGAATTATTTAATTTACCTCACGTTAGTCTCATTCCAAACGTTGTAAATTGTTGGTTATCTGCACAAACCCAGTCTTCACTATGAGGGGATAGTTCAGAGTGACATTCATTCATTCGTTATAGAATGGCGGTTGTCGTTCTTCGCATTCAATGATACCGAATTCCTAGCTGCAGACTAGTAATTAATATCAAAGACTTGTTCTTATTCTGTCGGTACCGATAGTCTAAGAGTTTAACCACGTGGTATGGTTAAAAGATTCAGCAATGGTCTACAACCTATGTCTCCTCCTGATGGAGAAAAGCATGGTCTGCAACCTTTAGCCATCTCGTAATTGAGATAAGCTCGGTCTGCTGATCGAAAACCCGAGTGGGGTTTTTATTCAGAATTGCAGAAAAGTACTGTCCCAGGATGTCTGACCCTAACTGGGCTCAGTTAGTTTTGATTTAGTTCAAATCAAAAGGGAATTGTATTTTTCTTCATTAAACAGTCCAACATCATATTACACAATTATACAAACAGTATCACACTCACTCATTCATCTTATACAACAATTAGATGTAAACCTCATATCTGAGGCTATTATATAAACAGCGTTATGGTAATGTGGCCACACCGTCTCACATGAGCTTCCCCAAGTTGTGACAAAAGGACCAGTTTGTAGCTGGATTCTTCACCGATCTTTTATACTTTCTCATGAAATTTGTTCGTACCTCAAGTTCTGTGAGGTGGAAGGATTTCCTTTGTTCTCTATGAAATTTTACTCTCTCTATACTGTGTGGCCATGTGGCAGGGTCTTCTCAGGAATTTATGACCTCTCTGACCACAGCAACCTAGTTGAAGGAGGCAAGGGGGAGGCAGGGAGAGGGGGATGGACTTGCTATACCCAAAGAGGCCAACATCATGACACTGGGCTTGTAGTTTTCAGTCAAAGATGACTTCTAGTTGCTTGCAAACAATTATTTATTTGTTGGGGGTTATTTTTCTGCAGCATGAGCTTGAGGTTTTTCAGCCATGAACTGTAGCTTCTACTCAGTGCATCCACCTCTGATCAACTGTTCCAAGTTCCAACATACACCACGGTCCTCCTAACTATGGTGTTTAAAGGTAGTGTGAAGGTGGTGGGGATATTCCTGTATTATTCCAGAATGTTCTGTCATTGTAGATATCCAGAGTCAGAGAATCCTGTTTCATTTTTCTCTGTGGTGAAACTCCCTCAGGCCTCATTTTATGATTTCTGAAATCCAAAAGGTTAGGGAAAAGGCATCTCTCTCTGTTCTGCACAACAAAGACGTCTTGAGTGGTTTGTGTGTTTGTGTGCGTGTGTGCACATACTGTATATATTAAGCACTGGGCCTTTACTTTTCTAGTATTAGCGGACCAATATAGATGTCTGTAGCACGGGCAAACATTTTTTTACCACGTCTCTGGTAGTTGTATAATTAAGAACAGTATCTTGCAGGATTCAATATTTGGAATTGTATTAGTTGTTGCCCTGTCCCTTTCTCTGCAATTGTCATTCTTTAAAAAAAAACTTTTACCCCTTTTTCATGATAGCCAGTTGGTAGTTACAGTCTGGTCCCATTGCTGCAACTCCCGTACAGACTCGGGAGAGGCGAAGGTCGAGAGCCATGACTCCTCCGAAACACGACCCTGCCTAGCCTCACTGCTTGATTAACCCGGAAACCAGCCACACCAATGTGTTGGAGGAAACACCGCCCAGCTGGCGACCAAAGTCAGCCTGCGAGCACCCAGCCCACCACAAGGAGTTGCTAAAGCACGATAGGACAAGGAAATCCCGGCCTGCCAAACCCGGACGACGCTGGGCCAATTGTGCATCGCCTCATGAGTCTCCCAGTCACGGCCGGCTGTGACACAGCCTGGGATCGAACCTGGCTCTGCAGTGACACCTCAAGCACTGCGATGCAGTTCCTTAGAATTCTGCGCCACTCAGGAGGTGCAATTGTCATTCAAATGGATCCAGAAAGATCAAAACCCTTTCCTCAATCATTTACATAAAAAAGTGCAGTGCAAAACACACAAAACATCAAATTAAA
This sequence comes from Oncorhynchus tshawytscha, assembly GCF_018296145.1. Lineage (NCBI taxonomy): Eukaryota > Metazoa > Chordata > Actinopteri > Salmoniformes > Salmonidae > Oncorhynchus > Oncorhynchus tshawytscha. The sequence goes on along the minus strand of NC_056431.1, from coordinate 14,659,742 downwards.
TATCTTTCTTGATCAAATAACATGGAAAACAACCACCTTTTGTGCAGTATTAATTTACCATCCTTACTAACCACTTAATGTAAATGTACATTATTGTATTGTACATACAGTGGCAAGAAAAAGTATGTGAAACATGCCTCTAAACAAAACATATCTCAGAAGACCTAAGGTTAAGAATTGTTGCCTTGCATAAAGCTGGAAAGGGTTACAAAAGTATCTGTAATAGAAGATCCATGGTAAGACAAATTGTCTATACATTGAGAAATTTCAGCACTGTTGCTACTCTCCAAGAGCACAGCGCCGAATGCTCAATGAGGTTAAGAAGAATCCTGGAGTGTCAGCTAAAGACTTCCAGACATCTCTGGAAGATACTAACATCTCTGTTGATGAGTCTACAATACGTAAAACACTAAAGATGTAATGGGTGCGTGTCGGTAGCAGGGAAGTCAGGCACAGGAGAATCGAACTGGGTATAAACGGAGTTGTTTAATCAGTGCTTCACAAAACATCCAAAAAACCAAAATGACAAAATAATAAAAAGTGGGTACAAAACCCGTCGCGCACCAACACATAATACACAAACATACAATCAAACAATCTCCGACAAGGACATGAGGGGAAACAGAGGGTTAAATACACAACATGTAGTTGATGGGATTGGAACCAGGTGTGAAGGAAAACAAGACAAAACCAATGGAAAATTAAAAATGGATCAGGGATGGCAAGAAAGGTCGGTGACGTCGACCGCCGAACAACGCCCGAACAAGGAGAGGGACCGACTTCGGCGGAAGTCGTGACAAAAGAAGAATGGTGTTCATGGGAGGACACCATGGAAGAAGACACTGCTGTCCCCCAAAAAATTGCTGCACGTCTGAAGTTTGCAAAAGAGCACCTGGATGTTCCACAGCTCTCCTGGAAAAATCTTCTGTGGACCAATGAAGCTAATGTTGAGTTGTTTGGAAGGAAAACACAACACTATGTGTTCTAAAAAAGGCACAGCACACCAACATCAAAACCTCATCCCAACTGTAAACTATGGTGGAGGGAGCATCGTGGTTTGGGGTTGCTTTGCTTCCTCAGGGCCTGGACAGCTAGCTATCATCGATGGAAAAATGCATTCCCAAGTTTCTCAAGACATTTTGCAGGAGAATGTAAGGCTATCTGTCCGCCAATTGAAGCTCAACAGAAGTTAGGTGATACAACAGGACAACAACCCAAAAGACAGAAGTAAATCAACAACAGAATGGCTTGAACAGAAGAAAATACACCTTCTGGGGTGGCCCAGTCAGTCCAGACCTCAACCCGAATTGAGATGCTGTGTCATGACCTCAAGAGAGAGCTTCACACCAGACATCCCAAGAATATTGTGGAACTGAAACAGTTTAGTAAAGAGGAATGGTCCAAAATTACTCCTGACCGTTGTGCAGGTCTGATCCGCAACTACAGAAAACATTTGGTTGAGGTTATTGCTGCCAAAGCAGGGTCAACCTGTTATTAAATCCAAGGGTTCACATACTTTTTCCATCCTGCACTGTGAATGTTTACACAGTGTGTTCAATAAAGACAATTATAATTGTTTGTGTGTTATTAGTTTAAGCAGACTGTTTGTCTATTGTTGTAACTTAGATGAAGATCAGATCATATTTTATGACCAATGTATGCAGAAATCCAGGTAATTCTAAAGGGTTCATATACGTTCCCTTCCCACTGTTTGCCGGTCACCTAAGTTTGTACCTGTAGACTTTCCATCACCATGAATGAAAACAATGACCAATACAGTAAATTAGTACATTAAGACGTCAGTTGGTTTGTGGTGACGTGATGATGAGGCCAGGCTAGGGTCTCCATGTTAACATGACCCATCAGGCCAGGCTAGGGTCTCCATGTTAACATGACCCATCAGGCCAGGCTAGGGTCTCCATGTTAACATGACCCATCAGGCCAGGCTAGGGTCTCCATGTTAACATGACCCATCAGGCCAGGCTAGGGTCTCCATGTTAACATGACCCATCAGAAAAGGCTAGGGTCTCCATGTTAACATGACCCATCAGGCCAGGCTAGGGTCTCCATGTTAACATGACCCATCAGGCCAGGCTAGGGTCTCCATGTTAACATGACCCATCAGGCCAGGCTAGGGTCTCCATGTTAACATGACCCATCAGGCCAGGCTAGGGTCTCCATGTTAACATGACCCATCAGGCCAGGCTAGGGTCTCCATGTTAACATGACCCATCAGGCCAGGCTAGGGTCTCCATGTTAACATGACTCATCAGGCCAGGCTAGGGTCTCCATGTTAACATGACCCATCAGGCCAAGCTAGGATCTCCATGTTAGAACTGTGATATAACTATGATAGAGCTGTGATAGAACTGTGATAGAGCTGTGATAGAACTGTGATAGAGCTGTGATACTGTGATAGAACTGTGATAGAGCTGTGATAGAACTGTGATAGAGCTGTGATCTGTGATATGTGATAGAACTGACCCATCAGAACTATGATAGAGCTCCATGATAGAACTGTGATAGACCTGTGATAGAACTGTGATAGAACTGTGATCCATGTGATAGAGCTGTGATGAGCTGTGATATAACTATGATAGAGCTGTGATAGAACTGTGATAGAGCTGTGATAGAACTGTGATAGAGCTGTGATACTGTGATAGAACTGTGATAGAGCTGTGATAGAACTGTGATAGAGCTGTGATAGAGCTGTGATACTGTGATAGAACTGTGATAGAGCTGTGATAGAACTGTGATAGAGCTGTGATAGAGCTGTGATACTGTGATAGAACTGTGATAGAGCTGTGATAGAACTGTGATAGAGCTGTGATAAAACTGTTATATTACTGTTATAGAACTGTGATATTACTGGATCATTATTTCCATGGATGTTGAGGTCTGAAGCAGAATGACAACTGAGAACAGTCAAATAATAAAAACAAACCTCCTCTTTCTGTCACACTTGTGTGTGTGTGTGTGTGGTGTGTGTGTGTGTGTGGTGTGTGTGTGTGTGTGTGTGTGCGGACGCGGCTGATTCAGGACTCAGCTAGTTGGATCAGCAGGTGCTAGCTGGTGCAGGTGCTAGCTGGTGACTCAAAAAGCTGTGTGCTGTTTCTGTCTCTGTCTCTCTCTTTCTCTGTCTCTGTCTCTGTCTGTCTCCGTCTCTTTCTCCCACAACACACAAACACACACACTATGTATATATTGGTAAATAATGCCTATTAGCAATGCGTGCAGAGGAGGCCTGACCAAAGAGAGACATTATGTAATAGCCACGGGTAGTGTGTGTGTGGTTGCTAGCTAGCGTTGGAAAACCTTACATGTGCTTATACAACCCCTAATCACATCCTTTAGAAACAACATTAGCCTTGTTAGTGGGGTCTGCGTCTTCTCTGTACTTTTACCATCACAAAGAACAGGCCAAAGATTAACAGGACATGGTTACAGAGATGTGTACAGTAACCACAACGTGAGTAGCTTTATGACCTGCTGTACATACTGTAGATGATTCATATCAGATAAATCCTCTGTTAGCTGAGCCAGGTGGGCTAGCTGCCCAGTGCAGAGTGGTGGGACTGACAGTTCAACACAGGTGGACTAGCTGCCCAGTGCAGAGTGGTGGGACTGACAGTTCAACACAGGTGGGCTAGCTGCCCAGTGCAGAGTGGTGGGACTCTGACAGTTCAACACAGGTGGGCTAGCTGCCCAGTGCAGAGTGGTGGGACTGACAGTTCAACACAGGTGGGCTAGCTGCCCAGTGCAGAGTGGTGGGACTCTGACAGTTCAACACAGGTGGGCTAGCTGCCCAGTGCAGAGTGGTGGGACTGACAGTTCAACACAGGTGGGCTAGCTGCCCAGTGCAGAGTGGTGGGACTGACAGTTCAACACAGGTGGGCTAGCTGCCCAGTGCAGAGTGGTGGGACTGACAGTTCAACACAGGTGGGCTAGCTGCCCAGTGCAGAGTGGTGGGACTGACAGTTCAACACAGGTGGGCTAGCTGCCCAGTGCAGAGTTGTGGGACTGACAGTTCAACACAGGTGGGCTAGCTGCCCAGTACAGAGTGGTGGGACTCTGACAGTTCAACACAGGTGGGCTAGCTGCCCAGTACAGAGTGGTGGGACTCTGACAGTTCAACACAGGTGGGCTAGCTGCCCAGTGCAGAGTGGTGGGACTGACAGTTCAACACAGGTGGGCTAGCTGCCCAGTACAGAGTGGTGGGACTGACAGTTCAACACAGGTGGGCTAGCTGCCCAGTACAGAGTGGTGGGACTGACAGTTCAACACAGGTGGGCTAGCTGCCCAGTACAGAGTGGTGGGACTCTGACAGTTCAACACAGGTGGGCTAGCTGCCCAGTACAGAGTGGTGGGACTCTGACAGTTCAACTCAGGTGGACTAGCTGCCCAGTGCAGAGTGGTGGGACTGACAGTTCAACACAGGTGGGCTAGCTGCCCAGTGCAGAGTGGTGGGACTCTGACAGTTCAACACAGGTGGGCTAGCTGCCCAGTGCAGAGTGGTGGGACTCTGACAGTTCAACACAGGTGGGCTAGCTGCCCAGTACAGAGTGGTGGGACTCTGACAGTTCAACACAGGTGGGCTAGCTGCCCAGTGCAGAGTGGTGGGACTGACAGTTCAACACAGGTGGGCTAGCTGCCCAGTACAGAGTGGTGGGACTCTGACAGTTCAACACAGGTGGGCTAGCTGCCCAGTGCAGAGTGGTGGGACTCTGACAGTTCAACACAGGTGGGCTAGCTGCCCAGTGCAGAGTGGTGGGACTCTGACAGTTCAACACAGGTGGGCTAGCTGCCCAGTGCAGAGTGGTGGGACTCTGACAGTTCAACACAGGTGGGCTAGCTGCCCAGTGCAGAGTGGTGGGACTCTGACAGTTCAACACAGGTGGGCTAGCTGCCCAGTACAGAGTGGTGGGACTGACAGTTCAACACAGGTGGGCTAGCTGCCCAGTGCAGAGTGGTGGGACTGACAGTTCAACACAGGTGGGCTAGCTGCCCAGTACAGAGTGGTGGGACTCTGACAGTTCAACACAGGTGGGCTAGCTGCCCAGTACAGAGTGGTGGGACTCTGACAGTTCAACACAGGTGGGCTAGCTGCCCAGTACAGAGTGGTGGGACTCTGACAGTTCAACACAGGTGGGCTAGCTGCCCAGTGCAGAGTGGTGGGACTCTGACAGTTCAACACAGGTGGGCTAGCTGCCCAGTACAGAGTGGTGGGACTGACAGTTCAACACAGGTGGGCTAGCTGCCCAGTGCAGAGTGGTGGGACTGACAGTTCAACACAGGTGGGCTAGCTGCCCAGTGCAGAGTGGTGGGACTGACAGTTCAACACAGGTGGGCTAGCTGCCCAGTGCAGAGTGGTGGGACTGACAGTTCAACACAGGTGGGCTAGCTGCCCAGTACAGAGTGGTGGGACTGACAGTTCAACACAGGTGGGCTAGCTGCCCAGTGCAGAGTGGTGGGACTGACAGTTCAACACAGGTGGGCTAGCTGCCCAGTGCAGAGTGGTGGGACTGACAGTTCAACACAGGTGGGCTAGCTGCCCAGTGCAGAGTGGTGGGACTGACAGTTCAACACAGGTGGGCTAGCTTCCCAGTGCAGAGTGGTGGGACTCTGACAGTTCAACTCAGGTGGGCTAGCTTCCCAGTGCAGAGTGGTGGGACTCTGACAGTTCAACTCAGGTGGGCTAGCTTCCCAGTGCAGAGTGGTGGGACTGACAGTTCAACACAGGTGGGCTAGCTTCCCAGTGCAGAGTGGTGGGACTCTGACAGTTCAACTCAGGTGGGCTAGCTTCCCAGTGCAGAGTGGTGGGACTGACAGTTCAACACAGGTGGGCTAGCTTCCCAGTGCAGAGTGGTGGGACTCTGACAGTTCAACTCAGGTGGGCTAGCTTCCCAGTGCAGAGTGGTGGGACTCTGACAGTTCAACACAGGTGGGCTAGCTTCCCAGTGCAGAGTGGTGGGACTCTGACAGTTCAACTCAGGTGGGCTAGCTTCCCAGTGCAGAGTGGTGGGACTCTGACAGTTCAACACAGGTGGGCTAGCTGCCCAGTACAGAGTGGTGGGACTCTGACAGTTCAACACAGGTGGACTAGCTGCCCAGTACAGAGTGGTGGGACTCTGACAGTTCAACTCAGGTGGGCTAGCTGCCCAGTACAGAGTGGTGGGACTCTGACAGTTCAACACAGGTGGGCTAGCTGCCCAGTGCAGAATGGTGGGACTGACAGTTCAACACAGGTGGGCTAGCTGCCCAGTACAGAGTGGTGGGACTGACAGTTCAACACAGGTGGGCTAGCTGCCCAGTACAGAGTGGTGGGACTCTGACAGTTCAACTCAGGTGGGCTAGCTTCCCAGTGCAGAGTGGTGGGACTCTGACAGTTCAACACAGGTGGGCTAGCTGCCCAGTACAGAGTGGTGGGACTCTGACAGTTCAACACAGGTGGACTAGCTGCCCAGTACAGAGTGGTGGGACTCTGACAGTTCAACTCAGGTGGGCTAGCTGCCCAGTACAGAGTGGTGGGACTCTGACAGTTCAACACAGGTGGGCTAGCTTCCCAGTGCAGAATGGTGGGACTCTGACAGTTCAACTCAGGTGGGCTAGCTTCCCAGTGCAGAATGGTGGGACTCTGACAGTTCAACACAGGTGGGCTAGCTGCCCAGTACAGAGTGGTGGGACTGACAGTTCAACACAGGTGGGCTAGCTGCCCAGTACAGAGTGGTGGGACTGACAGTTCAACACAGGTGGGCTAGCTGCCCAGTGCAGAGTGGTGGGACTCTGACAGTTCAACACAGGTGGGCTAGCTGCCCAGTGCAGAATGGTGGGACTGACAGTTCAACACAGGTGGGCTAGCTGCCCAGTACAGAGTGGTGGGACTCTGACAGTTCAACACAGGTGGGCTAGCTGCCCAGTGCAGAGTGGTGGGACTGACAGTTCAACACAGGTGGGCTAGCTGCCCAGTACAGAGTGGTGGGACTCTGACAGTTCAACACAGGTGGGCTAGCTGCCCAGTGCAGAATGGTGGGACTCTGACAGTTCAACACAGGTGGGCTAGCTGCCCAGTACAGAGTGGTGGGACTGACAGTTCAACACAGGTGGGCTAGCTGCCCAGTACAGAGTGGTGGGACTGACAGTTCAACACTGGTGGGCTAGCTGCCCAGTACAGAGTGGTGGGACTGACAGTTCAACACAGGTGGGCTAGCTGCCCAGTGCAGAATGGTGGGACTCTGACAGTTCAACACAGGTGGGCTAGCTGCCCAGTACAGAGTGGTGGGACTGACAGTTCAACACAGGTGGGCTAGCTGCCCAGTACAGAGTGGTGGGACTGACAGTTCAACACAGGTGGGCTAGCTGCCCAGTACAGAGTGGTGGGACTGACAGTTCAACACAGGTGGGCTAGCTGCCCAGTACAGAGTGGTGGGACTGACAGTTCAACACAGGTGGGCTAGCTGCCCAGTACAGAGTGGTGGGACTGACAGTTCAACACAGGTGGGCTAGCTTCCCAGTGCAGAGTGGTGGGACTGACAGTTCAACACAGGTGGGCTAGCTGCCCAGTACAGAGTGGTGGGACTGACAGTTCAACACAGGTGGGCTAGCTGCCCAGTACAGAGTGGTGGGACTGACAGTTCAACACAGGTGGGCTAGCTGCCCAGTACAGAGTGGTGGGACTGACAGTTCAACACAGGTGGGCTAGCTGCCCAGTACAGAGTGGTGGGACTGACAGTTCAACACAGGTGGGCTAGCTGCCCAGTACAGAGTGGTGGGACTGACAGTTCAACACAGGTGGGCTAGCTTCCCAGTGCAGAGTGGTGGGACTGACAGTTCACACAGGTGGGCTAGCTGCCCAGTGCAGAGTGGTGGGACTCTGACAGTTCAACACAGGTGGGCTAGCTGCCCAGTGCAGAGTGGTGGGACTGACAGTTCAACACAGGTGGGCTAGCTGCCCAGTGCAGAGTGGTGGGACTCTGACAGTTCAACACAGGTGGGCTAGCTGCCCAGTGCAGAGTGGTGGGACTCTGACAGTTCAACACAGGTGGGCTAGCTGCCCAGTACAGAGTGGTGGGACTGACAGTTCAACACAGGTGGGCTAGCTGCCCAGTACAGAGTGGTGGGACTGACAGTTCAACACAGGTGGGCTAGCTGCCCAGTACAGAGTGGTGGGACTGACAGTTCAACACAGGTGGGCTAGCTGCCCAGTTCAGACATGGGCTGGGACAGAGTGGTGGGACTGACAGTTCAACACAGGTGGGCTAGCTGCCCAGTACAGAGTGGTGGGACTGACAGTTCAACACAGGTGGGCTAGCTGCCCAGTACAGAGTGGTGGGACTGACAGTTCAACACAGGTGGGCTAGCTGCCCAGTACAGAGTGGTGGGACTGACAGTTCAACACAGGTGGGCTAGCTGCCCAGTACAGAGTGGTGGGACTGACAGTTCAACACAGGTGGGCTAGCTGCCCAGTACAGAGTGGTGGGACTGACAGTTCAACACAGGTGGGCTAGCTTCCCAGTGCAGAGTGGTGGGACTCTGACAGTTCAACACAGGTGGGCTGAGCTGGGCTAGCTGCCCAGTGCAGAATGGTGGGACTCTGACAGTTCAACACAGGTGGGCTAGCTGCCCAGTGCAGAATGGTGGGACTCTGACAGTTCAACACAGGTGGGCTAGCTTCCCAGTGCAGAATGGCGGGACTCTGACAGTTCAACACAGGTGGGCTAGCTTCCCAGTGCAGAATGGTGGGACTCTGACAGTTCAACACAGGTGGGCTAGCTTCCCAGTGCAGAATGGCGGGACTGACAGTTCAACACAGGGACTTCCCAGTGCAGAATGGCACTCTGTTCAACACAGGTGGGCTAGCTTCCCAGTGCAGAATGGTGGGACTCTGACAGTTCAACTCAGGTGGGCTAGCTTCCCAGTGCAGAATGGCGGGACTCTGACAGTTCAACACAGGTGGGCTAGCTGCCCAGTGCAGAATGGCGGGACTCTGACAGTTCAACACAGGTGGGCTAGCTGCCCAGTGCAGAGTGGTGGGACTGACAGTTCAACACAGGTGGGCTAGCTGCCCAGTACAGAGTGGTGGGACTCTGACAGTTCAACACAGGTGGGCTAGCTGCCCAGTGCAGAGTGGTGGGACTCAGGTGGGTGTTTTGGTATGCAGGCTGGGCCCCTTCATATTGCTATGGTGTGGCCCATATATCTGTCATTGGATATGCCATGGAGAAGATGAAGGCTCACTGTGTATTGTGTGTGTGTGTGTGTGTGTGTGGTCGGACAGTGTTTAGCTAGATTATAATGGAATGGTGATTGACACATATACGGAGGATGAATAGTCATTATGACATCACCACAAATTAATGTATGACCTTATGTAAGCTACAGTAGGACATGCTGCATGCTGTTTGTACATGAATGCACACACACACACACACACACACACACACACACACACACACACACACACACACACACACACACACACACACACACAACAACAACAACAACAACAACAACACACACAATGTACAGAGCAATACAGAGACGTTGTTGTTGTCTACAGTTTCTACTACAACACATGCTTAGATATTGTGTATGTTTGTGTCCGTGTGTGTGCGTGTGTGTATGCGTGTGTGTGTAAAAAGCGTTTATCCTGGGCCCGACCTCTTGGACTGATGTGCGATGGTGAAGGGATCTAGTACTAGTCCCTTAATATCACCACACCCCACTGAGATACTGCCACCGTTACCATGACTACACTAAGATGGGATGTGTTGTATGGCAGAGGGTGTTGCATACAGAGCATTCCCCAGTGAAACCTAGACTACTCCTATTTGAGTTCTGTCCTGTGAGGCGAGAGATGTTTGCAGGAAGGTATTTTAGGCTGTCGATGCTAATTTAACGTTTGTCCATTTCTCTGTGCTAATGTAAGGTTAACTGCTGACTCAGTGTTGTTGGACATATTCCCATTTATTGGCTCTGAGATCCTTTTAAGGTTATTACCAGATTGATTTAGGCAGTGGGTATTACAGGGCTGTCTTAGTTCAGCTTGGTTACAGTGAGGCAGCAGGGTTACATTTAATATTGTTAGCTTCGACGGACATTATCCCTGTGTGGGTGGTTTTAAACCCTGTGTACTAATGCAGTGTGTGTGTGTGTGTGTGTGTGTATTATGCCTGTGCAGCAGTATTTCTGTCCACTGATGGGTGTGTATCTGTCTAAGTGCTGTCACAGTGATATCATGGTATCATGTAGCGCTGCCTGGCTGGCTGTTTTCCCATGTGTGTACTCCTGTGCATGTTTGCAATTTAGTTAAGCAAGCCAATAGTGACGTACTTGCCAGAGATGAATTGAGACAGGTAATTGTGGCTAAGTATCAAATGGCTCCCACAGGGCTCTAGTCAACAGTAGTGCACTAAATAATGAATAGGGTGCCATTTGGGATGCAACCTGCACAGCACAATATTAGCCTGGGTATCCATTACCCCTCTATTGTTAGCCATGCAGGCTATTATTTTAAGCTACTTTGAAAGAGAAATAGAGAGAGAGAGAGTGAGAGAGAGAGAGAGAGAGTGAGAGAGAGAGAGAGAGAGAGAGAGAGAGAGACCAGAAGTCCTCACAAGGATAGTAAAACAAGGAAAATTGGGGACATTTCTCACATCCCCACAAGGAAAAAGGCTTACGGGTTAGGTAAATTTTGTACCTTTTTTAAAAATGGGAATCAATTGTTTGGTCCCCACAAGGATAGTAAAACAAACGCGTGTGTGTATGTGTGCGTACATACACATGTGGAGATGTAACATCAACATGGGACGACGTCAGCTGCCTAGAAATTGCTGATCCAAGCCAAAATGAAATGTATCCGTTTCAGGTTGTAGAATGTAGGCAGGCAGGCGAGTACACACACAAGTATGCACACCCCCACAGAAACACATGCGCACACACACACACACACACACACACACACACACACACACACACACACACACACACACACACACACACACACACACACACACACACACACACACACACACTTATACACAGACATACTGTAGCAGATATAGACTAAGAGGACAGAGTTCACACAACACTGACTACCATACACTCACATACACCAATGTAGAAATGAATGTCCCTTTTATCTGAACTCATTATTAAAATGTCATATTGGTCCTACAGTATGTACTGCTCTAGTAGAGCGGTAACACAGAGCATTAGCACAACAGTGTGTAGATACAGATGAATATGATGAAGTTGTGAATGTGTAGGATGCTGCTGGGTAGTTAGCTGTCTCCGTGCCGCTAGGAAACATCTCCGGAGGGGAGCTACGATTTGAGGAGGCTCAATTGAATCCTGGCAGGTAATCTGTTCAAACAGATGAGTTTGAAGTTATATTTGGCTACAGATTAGTGAGTTTCCCACTGCTCAGACAAATCCCGCTGCCAACTCTTTTTGACAATCACATGTGAATATTAGTGCAGTACTCTGGTCAGGAAGCCCAGGGTTGCAGTGTGTACAGTACTGCACATACAATCCTATCACTATAACTGTGGTGCACAGCTTGTCCCTCAATGCATAGAAATATATAGACGTGATGTAGCTACTCAAACAAACTCTCTCCTCCTCGCAATGACCAGATTCCTGCTCTGCTCCCTATCACAACGTGGCAGAATGAGCCAGGCTGTCTCCCAAATAGTACCCTAGCCTGGGCCTTGGTCAAAAGTAGTGCACTATATAGGTAATAGGGTGCTATTTGGAATTCACCCCCAGAGTGCAAAAGGAAGTTATCAGCTCACTCTCTCGCTCTCTCTCTTTCTCTCTCTCTCTCACCCCCTACCCATAATCCTCTTGGAGCGAGAAAAGTGTTAAGTAGCAGCACACACACACACACACACACACACACACACACACACACACACACACACACACACACACACACACACACACACACACACACACACACACACACACACACACACACCACACACACACACACACACACACACACAAGAAGAAAGGTGTAATGAACAGGTGTCTCTGGACTTAATCTGCTGCATGTCCTTAAATGAGCTGCCATTTCATTTTTAGAACAGCTCTTCTTCTTCCTGTTCCTGTCAGGCTCATGCAGGTAGAGAGAGGTGGTTCTGCCCTGGTCACAGTACTCACTGTAGCCATAGTGCCAGTTTGTTTCTATCAGGCTTGACAATGACAAATGGCAAGAGCAGAAACAGATCTGTTACCAGATCTGCATCGGTTTAAAAACTGCAACTGCTAAAAATGATTTGATTACTGTACTGTACACACTGCTACAAGCTTATAGTTGTGTATTGCTGAGTGGTTTAATATATTGTATATATACATGACTTGTGCTCCTGGCAGTCATAAGCATTAAGTGTTAATTGTCTGTATGTGGTATCTTCCTACTGAGCCTCAGGATGATCTCTTCATCCAATTATTTGGAAGACATGGGAAGACTTAGACAGACTGAGTGGTTAGGGCTGGTCATGACACTACTATACAGAAACAGCATCTCAAATGGCACCCTATACCCTAGTATAGGCACTAATTTTGACCAGGACCCATATGGAATAGGGTGCTCTTTGGGACGTAGCATGAGACTGTTGTGAAAATGTCCAGTTGGAAGCCATGTTGAGCATGTCCCAGTTACTACTACACTGTTGATGAAGGGAAAAGTCATGCTGGCCCTTAGGACCACTGTATCTGACCGTATCCCACAGTCCTCTCTGCTACGCCACCCTCTGCTCCGCTCCGCACCGACTTCTGAAAGGCAGAGTGGGCTTCTTAGAATTAACACATGCTAGATTGACTGGTTTTGGACCGCCCAGACATATTTAGGCAGGGGAACGAAGGGAGGCACTGGAGGGGCATACGAGGGAGGTGTAGGGAGGCAGGGGAGGGAGGGAGGTGGATGGGAGGGAGGGAAGGAGGCAGGCAGAGTAATTGGGAAGCATTTATTCCCTGGGTTGAGTCAGTGTGGAGAAGCTCAGTGCAATGTAACAGAGAAAGCTGTGTCTGCTCAGTATAATGTCATGTATGAAGTAAAGGGTTTTCTCCTCTCAACATGTCTTCTCTGAAATCCCACAGGGAAATGTAAGAGTTGGAGTGTGGATTAGTTGTTTAGGTTTCTCTTAACAGTGTAACTATCTCTGTTACATTTGATTCATTTAGCAGACCGTCTTATCCAGAACCACTTACAGGAGCAATTAGGATTAAGTGCCTTGCTCAAGGGCACATCGACAGATGTTTCAATTGGTTAGCTCAGGTATTCAAACAGGGAAACCTTTCGGTTACACTTAACAGCTAGGCTACCTGACGCCCCTGTTACATGATGCCATCAAGGCTTCCATCCGTGGGACTGGCGTGTATGTGTTGTCATGCTGTCTGTTGTGTGAAATGTAGGTAGGGATGGATGCAACTGACAGATGGACACCATGTACTCTGCGTCATGTATCCATGCCAACCATAACACAACAATCATCTCAAAGGAAGTTATTACTGTCACATGTAACGTCAGTGTAAAATATGTAAAATAGGTATTTACTCCTCAAACCTTGCATCAACAATGTATTTGTTTTCTCAGCTATAACCCAAATTGGGGCGGCAGCGTAGCCTAGTGGTTAGAGTGTTGGACTAGTAACCAAAAGGTTGCAAGTTCAAATCCCCTGAACAAGGCAGTTAACCCACTGTTCCTAGGCCGCCATTGAAAATAAGAATTTGTTCATAACTGACTTGCCAAGTTAAATAAATAAAATAAAAAATGTGTTCAGACCAAAATGTTACAAATAGTCTCGATTTGTATAGACTACTAGATATTTGTTTTGTGTCCTTAACGCTTGGATGTCAGTAAGTGATCACACACTCCTTGTGAGCCTTCACTCTACTGCACACTGTGTAATGTATCTCTTCTAGCTACGTCACACAGAGAGGATAGGCAGACTGTGGTTCTATGTCTCATGACTGTGTAATGTATCTCTTCTAGCTACGTCACACAGAGAGGATAGGTAGACTGTGGTTCTATGTCTCATGACTGTGTAATGTATCTCTTCTAGCTACGTCACACAGAGAGGATAGGCAGACTGTGGTTCTATGTCTCATGACTGTGTAATGTATCTCTTCTAGCTACGTCACATCAGCCTGTGACTGACAGAGAGGATAGGCAGACTGTGGTTCTATGACTCATGACTGTGTAATGTATCTCTTCTAGCTACGTCACACAGAGAGGATAGGCAGACTGTGGTTCTATGTCTCATGACTGTGTAATTAATGTATCTCTTCTAGCTACGTCACACAGAGAGGATAGGCAGACTGTGGTTCTATGTCTCATGACTGTGTAATGTATCTCTTCTAGCTACGTCACGTCAGCCTGTGACTGACAGAGAGGATAGGCAAGACTGTGGTTCTATGTCTCATGACTGTGTAATGTATCTCTTCTAGCTACGTCACATCAGCCTGTGACTGAGAGAGGGTAGGCAGACTGTGGTTCTATGACTCATGACTGTGTAATGTATCTCTTCTAGCTACGTCACACAGAGAGGATAGGCAGACTGTGGTTCTATGTCTCATGACTGTGTAATGTATCTCTTCTAGCTACGTCACGTCAGCCTGTGACTGACAGAGAGGATAGGCAGACTGTGGTTCTATGACTCATGACTGTGTAATGTATCTCTTCTAGCTACGTCACGTCAGCCTGTGACTGACAGAGAGGATAGGCAGACTGTGGTTCTATGTCTCATGACTGTGTAATGTATCTCTTCTAGCTACGTCACATCAGCCTGTGACTGACAGAGAGGATAGGCAGACTGTGGTTCTATGACTCATGACTGTGTAATGTATCTCTTCTAGCTACGTCACACAGAGAGGATAGGCAGACTGTGGTTCTATGTCTCATGACTGTGTAATGTATCTCTTCTAGCTACGTCACATCAGCCTGTGACTGACAGAGAGGATAGGCAGACTGTGGTTCTATGACTCATGACTGTGTAATGTATCTCTTCTAGCTACGTCACACAGAGAGGATAGGCAGACTGTGGTTCTATGTCTCATGACTGTGTAATGTATCTCTTCTAGCATCAGCCTGTGACTGACAGAGAGGGTAGGCAGACTGTGGTTCTATGTCTCATGACTGTGTAATGTATCTCTTCTAGCTACGTCACGTCAGCCTGTGACTGACAGAGAGGGTAGGCAGACTGTGGTTCTATGACTCATGACTGTGTAATGTGTATCTCTTCTAGCTACACGTCAGCCTGTGACTGACAGAGGATAGGCAGACTGTGGTTCTATGTCTCATGACTGTGTAATGTATCTCTTCTAGCTACGTCACGTCAGCCTGTGACTGACAGAGAGGATAGGCAGACTGTGGTTCCATGTCTCATGACTGTGTAATGTATCTCTTCTAGCTACGTCACACAGCCTGTGACTGATAGGTAGGCAGACTGTGGTTCTATGTCTCATGACTGTGTAATGTATCTCTTCTAGCTACGTCACATCAGCCTGTGACTGACAGAGAGGATAGGCAGACTGTGGTTCTATGACTCATGACTGTGTAATGTATCTCTTCTAGCTACGTCACACAGAGAGGATAGGTAGACTGTGGTTCTATGTCTCATGACTGTGTAATGTATCTCTTCTAGCTACGTCACGTCAGCCTGTGACTGACAGAGAGGATAGGCAGACTGTGCTTCTATTTATTCAGCCCATCAGAAAGAATTAAAAGGGTTTTGGCAGCCTGTGGGCCCTGGTCAAACATAGTGCACTATTTAGGGAATAGGGTTCCATTTGGGGTGCAGCGCTTGTTCTCCTGACCGGCTGCATGGTGAGAATGTGATGATTCAGGGCTCGTTGTATAGATGTCACATCGATGTGGTTCTCTTACTCTGACCTGACTTAGGAACAGGCAGGTTATTGAGCGGTAGAGGGAGAAGGAGAAGGAGAAAGGGGGGGAGAAGAATAGGGGGAGGGTAAGAGAGAGCTGGAGGGAGCGAGAGAAGGAGAATGGGGGGAGAAGAGAAAGTTGGAGGGAGGGAGGTAGAAAGAGAGTGAGTGAGACCTGCATTACTTAACTTGAGTTAGTTCCATGAACTGATGCATAGGCTTTGGCTCAGCAGTCTAACACAGCATTGTGATGTGCAGGAAGAGAACTGGATTTGAACCCAGTCGGTCATATAGGGTGGGTCTCAAAACGTATCCTATTCCCTAAGGGCCCTCATCAAAAGTAGTGGACTATATAGGGAATAGGGTGTCATTTGGGAAAGGCACGTGAAGATGTATGAATAAAACAGCAGAGAGAGTTGGTCCTGTCCAGCTACAGAAGGTGTGGAGTAGGAGCAGGTGGTCATGGTAACGTCCTGTGGTGTGAACAGTGGGCCTGGCCCAGGGCTCACAGACCCTTCCTCCTTCAGTTTCATGATGTAAGACTGGCCCACGTCATAACGTAGAGCTGCACAACCTAGAGAGGGTTGACATCATGCCATTGAGCTGCACAACCTAGAGAGGGTTGACATCATGCCATAGAGCTGCACAATCTAGAGAGGTTCACGTTCTGGTGTGCGTCCCAAATTGCTCACTATTCCCTATATAGAATAGGGTGGCATCTTGGACCCACCCAACGTTGTGGTGTGTCTGTAGGTGAGGTGAGCTAGGTCTCTCAGTCTGGCCTCTTGTGGGGAGCTGGCTGCTTCAGGGAGCCACATTCATTACATCTAGGAGTTCTTCCCTAAACACTAAACTCTCAGCGACAGGCCGTTGTGTAATTGTCCTGCTGTCTGTCTGTGCGGCAGGAGCTACGTCAACTCCACTCTCTCTCAAGGAGCCACTCTCACGCTAGTATTGGGGCTGCATAGTACTGGGGCTGGGGTATGGTACTGGGGTTAGGGTACAGTACTATGGTTAGGGTATGGTACTGGGGTTAGGGTACAGTACTATGGTTAGGGTATGGTACTGGGGTTAGGGTACCGTACTATGGTTAGGGTATGGTACTGGGGTTAGGGTATAGTACTATGGTTAGGGTATGGTATTGGGGTTGGGGTGTAGTACTGGGGCTGGGGTATAGGGCCGGAGCTGGAGAATTGGGCTGGGGCTGGCCTATAGTCCTGGGGCTGTGGTATAGTGCTGGGGCTGACGAATATAGTACTGGGGCTGGGGTATAGGGCTGGGGCTGGCCTATAGTCCTGGGGCTGGGGTATATGGCTGGGGCTGGGGTATAGGGCTGGCCCATAGTCCTGAGGCTGGGGCTGGGGTATAGTCCTGGGGTATAGGGCTGGGGCTGGGGTATAGTGCTGGGGCTGGCCTATAGTCCTGGGGCTGGGGTATAGTCCTGGGGCTGGGGTATAGTGCTGGGGCTGGGGTATAGTACTGGGGCTGGGGTATAGTCCTGGGGCTGGCATATAGTCCTGGGGCTGGGGTATAAGGGCTGGGGTATAGTGCTGGGGCTGGCCTATAGTCCTGGGGCTGGGGTATAGTCCTGGGGCTGGGGTATAGTGCTGGGGCTGGGGTATAGTACTGGGGCTGGGGTATAGTCCTGGGGCTGGCATATAGTCCTGGGGCTGGGGTATAAGGGCTGGGGTATAGTGCTGGGGCTGGGGTATAGGGCTGGGGCTGCGGTTGGGTTATAGGGCTGGGGTTGGGGGGCTATAGTACTGGGGCTGGGGTATAGGGCTGGGGCTGGCATATAGGGCTGGGGCTGGGGTATAGGGCTGGGGCTGGGGCTGGGGTATAGGGCTATAGTACTGGGGCTGGGGTTGTACTGGGGCTGGGGTGTAGGGCTGGGGCTGGCGTATAGTTCTGGGGCTGGGGTTGGGGTGTAGGGCTGGGGTATAGGGCTGGGACTGGGACTGGGGTATAGTTCTGGGGCTGGGGTATAGGGCTGTGGTTGGCGTATCGTACTGGGGCTGGGGTTGGGGTGTAGGGCTGGGGTATAGTGCTGGGGATGGGGTATAGTACTGGGGCTGGGGTTGGGGTGTAGGGCTGGGGTATAGTGCTGGGGATGGCGTATAGTACTCGGGCTGGGGTAGAGGGCTGGGGCTGTGGTTGGGGTATAGTACTGGGGCTGGCATTTATAGTACTTGGGCTGGTGTATAGTACAGGGGCTTGGGTTGGTGTATAGGGCTGGAGTTGGGGTATAGTACTGGGGCTGGAGTATAGTGCCGGGGCTGGTGTATAGTACAGGGGCTGGAGTATTGTGCTGGGGCTGGGGTATTGGGCTGGCCTATAGTACTGGGGCTGGAGTATAGTGCTGGGGCTGGGGTATTGGGCTGGCCTATAGTACTGGGGCTGGTGTATAGTACAGGGGCTGGAGTATAGTGCTGGGGCTGGAATATTGCTGGCCTATAGTACTGGGGCTGGGGTATAGGGCTGGGGCTGGGTTATAGTGCTGGGGCTGGCATATAGGGCAGAAGCTGGGGTATAGTACTGGTGCTGGTGTATAGTACTGGGCCTGGGGTATAGGGCTGGGGCTGGCGTATAGGGCTGGAGCTGGGGTATAGCACTGGGGCTGGGGTATAGCGCTGTGGTATAGTGCTGGAGCTGGGGTATAGCTGGGGCTGGGGTATAGTCCTGGGGCTGGGGTATAGTGCTGGGGCTGGGGTATAGGGCTGGGCTGGGGTTGGGTTATAGGGCTGGGGTTGGGGTATAGTACTGGGACTGGGGTATGGTACTGGGGCTGGGGTATAGGGCCGGAGCTGGAGTATAGGGCTGGGGCTGGCCTATAGTCCTGTGGCTGGGGTATAGGGCTGGGGCTGGTGAATATAGTACTGGGGCTGGGGTTGGGGTGTAGGGCTGGGGTATAGTGCTGGGGATGGGGTATAGTACTGGGGCTGGGGTTGGGGTGTAGGGCTGGGGTATAGTGCTGGGGATGGCGTATAGTACTCGGGCTGGGGTAGAGGGCTGGGGCTGTGGTTGGGGTATAGTACTGGGGCTGGCATTTATAGTACTTGGGCTGGTGTATAGTACAGGGGCTTGGGTTGGTGTATAGGGCTGGAGTTGGGGTATAGTACTGGGGCTGGAGTATAGTGCCGGGGCTGGTGTATAGTACAGGGGCTGGAGTATAGTGCTGGGGCTGGGGTATTGGGCTGGCCTATAGTACTGGGGCTGGAGTATAGTGCTGGGGCTGGGGTATTGGGCTGGCCTATAGTACTGGGGCTGGTGTATAGTACAGGGGCTGGAGTATAGTGCTGGCCTATAGTACTGGGGCTGGTGTATAGTACAGGGGCTGGAGTATAGTGCTGGGGCTGGAATATTGCTGGCCTATAGTACTGGGGCTGGGGTATAGGGCTGGGGCTGGGTTATAGTGCTGGGGCTGGCATATAGGGCAGAAGCTGGGGTATAGTACTGGTGCTGGTGTATAGTACTGGGCCTGGGGTATAGGGCTGGGGCTGGCGTATAGGGCTGGAGTTGGGGTATAGTACTGGGGCTGAAGTATAGTGCCGGGGCTGGTGTATAGTACAGGGGCTGGAGTATAGTGCTGGGGCTGGGGTATTGGGCTGGCCTATAGTACTGGGGCTGGAGTATAGTGCTGGGGCTGGGGTATTGGGCTGGCCTATAGTACTGGGGCTGGTGTATAGTACAGGGGCTGGAGTATAGTGCTGGGGCTGGAATATTGCTGGCCTATAGTACTGGGGCTGGGGTATAGGGCTGGGGCTGGGTTATAGTGCTGGGGCTGGCATATAGGGCAGAAGCTGGGGTATAGTACTGGTGCTGGTGTATAGTACTGGGCCTGGGGTATAGGGCTGGGGCTGGCGTATAGGGCTGGAGCTGGGGTATAGCACTGGGGCTGGGGTATAGCGCTGTGGTATAGTGCTGGAGCTGGGGTATAGCGCTGGGGCTGGGGTATAGTCCTGGGGCTGGGGTATAGTGCTGGGGCTGGGGTATAGGGCTGGGGCTGGGGTTGGGTTATAGGGCTGGGGTTGGGGTATAGTACTGGGGCTGGGGTATGGTACTGGGGCTGGGGTATAGGGCCGGAGCTGGAGTATAGGGCTGGGGCTGGCCTATAGTCCTGTGGCTGGGGTATAGGGCTGGGGCTGGCGAATATAGTACTGGGGCTGGGGTTGGGGTGTAGGGCTGGGGCTGGCATATAGTTCTGGGGCTGGGGTTGGTGTGTAGGGCTGGGGTATAGGGCTGGGAGTGGGGTATGGTTCTGGGGCTGGGGTTGAGGGTATAGGGCTGTGGTTGGCGTATAGTACTGGGGCTGGGGTATAGTACTGGGGCTGGGGTATAGTACTGGGGATGGGGTATAGTACTGGGGCTGGTGTGTATGGGGCTGGGGTAGTACTGGGGCTGGGGTATAGTACTGGGGCTGGAGCTGGTGTATAGTACGCTGGGGCTGGGGTATAGTACTGGGGCTGGCGTATAGCGCTGGGGTTGGGGGCTGGCGTATAGCGCTATACAACTAGGGATAAGATATTCGGTTGCAGGGTGGGTATCGGGCTGGGGCTGGGGTATAGTACTGGGGCTGGCATATAGCGCTGGGGCTGGGGTTGGGTATACAACTAGGGATAAGATATTCGGTTGCAGGGTGGGTATCAGCTGGGGCTGGGGCTGGGGAGTGGGCTGTGCCACCTATAAAGTCAGAACTCCAAGTCAACCTCAGCTCCACCTCAACAGCTACATTAGACATGTATCATTATTACTGTTCTGTGTATATCTCTCCCCTCTTACGTTTAGCAGAGGAAACCACACTTCTGTCCACTAGAGAGCAGTGTAACCTCAGTCAAAGACAGTCAAACCTGGAGGCTTCTGGTTATAATGTTTGAATCAGAGAGGGTCAAAACTAGAAAATGAGACAGATATGAAGATATAAAATCTATAGACAGACAGACAGACAGACTATGTGTGAGACTGGTCTTAGACTGTCTGTCTGTAGACATCCTGTTTGGTATACAGTCCATGCACATGAGCCTGGCTGTCACGCTGTTGACTTGTCAAAACCTTCTCACCTGACCTCTTTATTGTGAGGGGTGATGTGTGGGTTACTAGTGTCATGAAGAAGAGTGGATCCAGGGATTAAACCCTGGTTTCCAGGGAAGAGGCATATCTGTATATAACTGGACCCTGGAGCATTACCATGAGACCACAGGCTCTGTACCAAAGAGGACTTTTTATAACAAGATGTGTCTGCTGCTGTAAATTAGTTTAATAATGATTGGTGAATGGTTTGGAAGTCTGGAAGTAGTGAGACCCTCAGCTAGAGTTCCAGAGTCTTTTTCAATCAATTCAGGTGTGACATGACAGCACAAACATCATGGCAGCACAATATTTTATTATTTAGTTCCTGTGAATCATTCTTGTTTCTGTTTTTACTTTCATTTTAAACGTTATGATTTCTATTATTGTGTTTTTTGTCATCATCATCATCATCACTGATATCTTGATCATATGTCTTAAAGCTATTACAATATACAGTAATTATGTTCATCATCATCATCACTAATATCTTGATCATATTACAATATACAGTAATAATAATCATCATCATCATTGTTTATGTCTATGTATGTATTTATTTGCGTTGTTTTGTGTGTGTTCTCCATGTCTTTGTGTTGTTTTGTGTGTGTTCTCCATGTTTTTGTGTTGTGTATGCACTGAGCACTGAGCTGTCCACACTTATGTTTTTAGGGTCAAAGAAGAACAAAAGCCTCAGCCGGCACAGTAAGTAACACATTACCCAGAGTGCTCTAGGCTTTGACACTTCTTCCTGTTGGTCAATGTGGCTTCCTGTCTTAGCGGGTCCCACCCCTTCTCCCTTGGTATTGGCTCGCTCTGGTGTGTCATTTGCATTCTGATTCGCTTGTAAGGGAGCTTCACCTTTAGGCTCCTTACTTCCTCATCCATGTGTGAACTGGATGCTTCTATTCAGCTACCTTCCGTCCTGCATTGTGTCCAAATCTACCTCTAAACACAGCAACTATCTGATCTATATGAAAACATTATACTACTACTCCACTACCACCTTCCTAACTATCTGATCTATATGAAAACCTTATACTACTACTCCACTACCACCTTCCTAACTATCTGATCAATATGAAAACATTATACTACTACTCCACTACCACCTTCCTAACTATCGGCTGACCATTCGATGCAATTCCCATTTCCATTGGCTGTAGCTTCTTTCCTGCTTTTATACTTCCTCTCCTCCTCTTTCTCTGTGGTTGTGGATGTGGTTGACTGTCCCTCTTTCTTGGTCTGCTGTGATCACAATGAATGTCCCTGCTAGGCTTCCGTACAGTACCGCCACTCTGACTTTGTGTAAGCCTTACTGGGTGTGTGTGCTTTAATGGGGGATTCCCTTGTCTCAGCCAGCCCAGACAATGTGTTGATTCTTCATCTTTCTGTGGTGTGGTGTACAGTCACGTTGTTTGCTTACTTATTTGAACAGGTGGTTTAGTCCCTTTAGTGGGATCACTGAGCTGGTAAATAACGTTCTGCAACCGCAGCAAATGTCCCAAAATGAGAAGGAGCCTGAGCCTGAGCCTGAACCTGAGACGTAAGTAAGATGTGCACTGTCTGCCCCTGAACCAGACAGTTACTGTAGTAGGCCTAAACATACAGTATGGCTGACTAGTGTGGTCTGTACAGTATGTTTGACCTCTGACCTGTCAGATACGACCAAGAGTATAGGCGGCGCGTGAGTCTCAAGTTTGGGGAAGCTCATTTTTACCATAAAAATGATCCTTTATAATAAATAATTCCATGCATCATCGCTTTTTCAGACTTATGTAAGATAGTCTACTATTCATAATGTGATGAGTACATTGGATAGCCAATAATATAACTCAATCACTGTTTGGGAAATATGTGGCCTTTTATAAACACTTTTCATCCAATTCTACTACACTTTATTTAACCTTTATTTAACCAGGCAAGTCAATAAGAACAAATTCTTATTTACAAGGACGGCCTGGCAAGAGGTAAGAGGCAAAAGGCCTCCTGGGCTATTACAAAAAAACGTTGTAAGCCAAAACGGACAACACAGACAGAAGACACTGGCAATAGCACAAATTCAACAGCAAACAAACAGTGGATGTGTGTGTGTGTGTGTGTGTGTGTGTGTGTGTGTGTGTGTGTGTGTGTGTGTGTGTGTGTGTGTGTGTGTGTGTGCGCGTGTGCGTACGTGCGTGATGTGTGTAAGACAACGCAAAAATTGAGATGTGAGCTTGTATGTGTTTTTATTTCAAGCTAGAAGAGAGGATAGATAAAATGGCAGTTTTCCTAAAATGACCTTATAAATTAGAATGTACCAGTGTTAGATCCTGCATGTTGCTATTGACGTTCACCCGACAGATGACAATGGAGAGTTAGATAGACATCTCTGATTGGTGACAAAACTAAGGGCTGCATGATACACAGTCAAGAGCCTTCAGTGTAGAGCTTGAGGCTTGCACATAAATAGCTGAATCTTTTTATTACTACAAAACTCTACTGACTGACAAACAGGCAAATAACAACGACGTTGTCTGCAACTATCTAATAGGCCTACGAAAAGAGGAGACAGAAATACAATATGGAAGAGGAAAAGATTGTCCAAAAACTGACCCAAAACTGACCCAACTGGCCCAATGATAAAGACAGTGAATATGCGCACTCACCGTGTATACGGCCGATGCTCCGCTAAAATGTTCGCTCAAATAAATGTATAATTTTGATAACAGACATATTAGTCTTGTCATGGTCTTCTCCTTACAGCAATTGCCATTTTCCCGCGATTGTATTTTGAAATATTGCCTCTCTTTCACTGACATTCGCAACTCAACGATCATTTATTCGGTATTTCCCGTGCACGCTGCCCAAATTGAGGATCCTTCCAACAGGCAATGCGATGTAAAACAATCAACAAGTAATTTTTTAAAAATACGCTTTTTGGTGTTGTAATGATTGTATGAATTTCTGTATATACAGGATTAGCCTAATCATGCTAAATCATTTTGGAAATTTAATTACATTTACTTTAGGAGAAACCCTATGGATACGCTGCCAACGGCCGAGAGTCAAGTTTGCTTTCAAAGGATACTTTTGGGCAGATGAAGCAACACATACTTTTGCTTCTGGAAAATGACAATATGCTTTAGGATGATTTTACTATGGTGAAGAACACAAGAATTTGGATCTATAAAATGCATGATGCATTTTTGGATTAAGTGACAGCCATTTACATTTAAAACTGTAATAGATGATATCGATATTGCATTGTGGCTGAATAAATGCATCTGACGTGCACTGTGACTGTGCTACATCACAGAAACATGACATCAGATGTGACATCAATGTTATGTCACCCAGTCAGACATCCACAAGGAACACAACTTTAAACATTTAGAAGGCTTGTCTTGATAAAATAACCTTCTGAGTTCATACTTAAGACCAACAGGCAGACACGTATTGAGTTTCTGGTCTTGGCTGGGTCCTGGTAGGGATACTATGTTGACTCTGTCATACAGTATACAGTAGGGGCCAGGGCAGGGCTTATGTTTCAGAGGTAAGAAGGGTCGGATAGACAGCCAGAGCTGGTACAATGAACAGCATATGATTACACGTCAGCTGTGCCATGCACGTTTGACCAGGTTTGACCGAGGGGGAGACGGATGGGGAATGGGAGCCATCCACCAGCTGCCTAAACTTCTCAATACCCCTCTCTCCTCCCCGTCTCCTCTATTTCTCTCCTCCCGCTCTCCTCTATTTCTCTCCTCCCCCTCTCCTCTATTTCTCTCCTCCCCTCCTCTATTTCTCTCCTCCCCCTCTCCTCTATTTCTCTCCTCCCCCTCTCCTCTATTTCTCTCCTCCCCCTCTCCTCTATTTCTCTCCTCCCCCTCTCTCCTCTTTTCTCTCCTCCCCCTCTCCTCTATTTCTCTCCTCCCCCTCTCCTCTATTTCTCTCCTCCCCCTCTCCTCTATTTCTCTCCTCCCCCTCTCCTCTATTTCTCTCTCCCCCTCTCCTCTATTTCTCTCCTCCCCCTCTCCTCTATTTCTCTCCTCCCCCTCTCCTCTATTTCTCTCCTCTATTTCTCTCCTCCCCCTCTCCTCTATTTCTCTCCTCCCCCTCTCCTCTATTTCTCTCCTCTATTTCTCTCCTCCCGCTCTCCTCTATTTCTCTCCTCCCCCTCTCCTCTATTTCTCTCCTCCCCCTCCTCTATTTCTCTCCTCCCCCTCTCCTCTATTTCTCTCCTCCCCCTCTACTCTATTTCTCTCCTCCCCCTCTACTCTCTCTCCTCCCCCTCTCCTCTATTTCTCTCCTCCCCCTCTCCTCTATTTCTCTCCTCCCCCTCTCCTCTATTTCTCTCCTCCCCCCCTCCTCTATTTCTCTCCTCCCCCTCTCCTCTATTTCTCTCCTCCCCCTCTACTCTATTTCTCTCCTCCCCCTCTACTCTATTTCTCTCCTCCCCTCTACTCTATCTCTCCTCCCCCTCTCCTCTATTTCTCTCCTCCCCTCTCCTCTATTTCTCTCCTCTATTTTTCTCCTCCCACCTCTCCTCTATTTCTCTCCTCCCCCTCTCCTCTATTTCTCTCCTCTATTTCTCTCCTCCCCCTCTCCTCTATTTCTCTCCTCCCCTCTCCTCTATTTCTCTCCTCCCCCTCTCCTCTATTTCTCTCCTCCCCCTCTCCTCTATTTCTCTCCTCCCCCTCTCCTCTATTTCTCTCCTCCCCCTCTCCTCTATTTCTCTCCTCCCCCTCTCCCCTATTTCTCTCCTCCCCCTCTCCTCTATTTCTCTCCTCCTCCCTCTCACTCTATTCCTCTCCCTCTTTTCCCTGGCCATCTCTCCTCCCTACCCCTCCTTTCCCTCTCTCCCTCCTTCTCCCTACCCCTTTCCCTCTCTCCCTCCTTCTCCTCTCCCTAACCCTCTTCCTGGTTTAGGGAGAGTTGCGTCTTGAATCTAGGAGCCTCTATATGCCCACTAAACCAGGGGTTCTCAAACTTTTTGGGGCCACTAACCCCTTTTGCGATAACAAATTCATCAGGGACCCCCTCATAACTCGAGTGAGATAAAAATAGCAAGGAGTTTTACTCTGACTTCAGTAGTGCATGGCCGGACAATCCACGTCTCAGACTGTGGGAAGAAACATCTTAAAGACCCACCTCTTGGCATCGAAGACATAAAAGTTGCAGTTTTCAAGCTAATTTCCTGCAGTTTTAGACATTTTGTAATGGAACAGAGAGATGTTTTGTTGTTACAGTGTCGAAGCCAATATCCTGCCATTCTACACATTTTGCCATGAGGCAGAGAGGAAACGTAGCAGTTTTCAAGCTTAAAGCTGGAGTCCTTAACTGAAACAATAACAAAGCGGTCATTCCGCCTCTGTTTTGGTAAAACGCTGAGAGATAGGCCTGGAGAAATGGAACCACTCTCAAATTCAGAGATATAGCTATGGATTCAAGGACTGACCATCCATGATATCAAAATGATAGTTGTATCAATGTTCTGAGGCTTTACAGTGTTAGTTACATTTACATTGTTTACAAACATTGGAGTGAAACAAGCAACATGGGGTTCTGATGGGCTAAGACAGTTGAACTAAACTCATGAGGCATTTATAAGTTATATTCTTCAAGACTAATCGAGTATATCATGGTATTCCATACCAATGGATGTAGCAACTAAAGATTCTAGTTTTAAAGTAGTGTACAGTGCATTTAGGTAAAAACTTGTTTTTGCGGAATACAAGAACATAATAC
The DNA here is from genome assembly GCF_018296145.1 of Oncorhynchus tshawytscha. Taxonomy (NCBI): domain Eukaryota; kingdom Metazoa; phylum Chordata; class Actinopteri; order Salmoniformes; family Salmonidae; genus Oncorhynchus; species Oncorhynchus tshawytscha. The sequence goes on along the minus strand of NC_056431.1, from coordinate 14,633,063 downwards.
AAATAGTATGAAGTTGAAAACATTTTAATTGGTGAGGCACTGTGGATACCAAAATCCATGTGAGCCTCCCAAGCCCATGTGACCCAGGGTTAAGAACACAAGTTGTAGATGAATTATGTTACTGTTACGGTTCTCTTTTGGTGAAGCAGAGTCGGACCAAAATGCAGCGTGTAGATTGCGATCCATGTTTAATGAACGAACATAAAACACAAATCAATAACAAACACTACAAAACAAAGAACTTAACGAAAACCGAAACAGCCTTTACTTGTGTAAACTAACACTGAGACAGGAACAACGACACATAGGACAATCACCCACGACAAACTCAAAGAATATGGCTGCCTAAATATGGTTCCCAATCAGAGACAACGATAAACACCTGCCTCTGATTGAGAACCCCACTAGCTACAATCCCAATACATACACACCAAAACCCCAAGACAAAACACACCACAATACAAAAACCCCATGCCACACCCTGGCCTGACCCAATACATGAAGAAAAACACAAAATACTCAAAGGGCGTGACAGAACAATGCGGAGGGGGAGGGTCCGGGTGGGCGTCTGTCCATGGTGGCGGCTGCGGCGCGGGACGTGGAACCCACTCAGTCAATGTCTTAGTCCCCTCTCCTCGTGTCCCTGGATAGTCCACCCTCGCCGCCGACCATGGCCTAGTAGTCCTCACCCAGAAACCCAATGGACTGAGAAGCAGATTGGGACTGAAGGACAGCTCGGGACTGAGGCAGCTCGGGACTGAGGGGAAGCTCGGGAGTGAGAGAAAGCTCGGGAGTGAGAGAAAGCTCGGGAGTGAGAGAAAGCTCAGGCAGGTAGGTAGATCTACCAGATCCTGGCTGGCTGGTGGTTTCAGCAGATCCTGGCCGACTGGCGGATCCTGGCCGACTGGCGGATCCTGGCCGACTGGCAGATCTGGAAGAGTCTGGCTGACTGGCAGATCTGGAAGAGTCTGGCTGACTGGCGGATCTGGAAGAGTCTGGCTGACTGGCGGATCTGGAAGAGTCTGGCAGATCTGGAAGAGTCTGGCAGATCTGGAAGAGTCTGGCTGACTGGCAGATCTGGAAGAGTCTGGCTGACTAGCAGATCTGAAAGAGTCTGGCTGACTGGCAGATCTGGAAGAGTCTGGCTGACTGGCGGATCTGGAAGAGTCTGGCTGACTGGCGGATCTGGAAGAGTCTGGCTGACTGGCGGATCTGGAAGAGTCTGGCTGACTGGCGGATCTGGAAGAGTCTGGCTGACTGGCGGATCTGGAAGAGTCTGGCCGACTGGCGGATCCTGGCAGACTGAAAGAGCTGGCTGCTCCATGCTGACTGGTGGCTCTGGCTGCTCCATGTAGGCTGACAGCTCTGGCGGCTTCTTACAGACTGGCAGCTCTGGCGGCTCCGTGCAGACTGGCAGCTCCTTGCAGACTGGCAGCTCCGTGCAGACTGGCAACTCCGTGCAGACTGGCAACTCCGTGCAGACTGGCAACTCCGTGCAGACTGGCAACTCTGTGCAGACTGGCAGCTCCTTGCAGACTGGCAGCTCCTTGCAGACTGACAGCTCTGGCTGCTCCATGCAGACTGACAGCTCTGGCTGCTCCATGCAGACTGGCAGCTCTGGCTGCTCCATGCAGACTGGCAGCTCTGGCTGCTCCATGCAGACTGGCAGCTCTGGCTGCTCCATGCAGACTGGCAGCTCTGGCTGCTCCATGCAGACTGGCAGCTCTGGCTGCTCTATGCAGGCTGGCAGCTCTGGCTGCTCCATGTCGGCTGGCAGCTCTGGCTGCTCCATGCAGGCTGGCAGCTCTGGCTGGCTGAACAGGCATGCAGGCTGGCAGCTCTGGCTGCACTGAACAGGCGGGAGACTCCAGCAGCGCTGTAGAGGAGAAAGGCTCCGGCAGCGCTGAACAGACGGGAGACTCCGGCAGCGCAGGAGAGGAGAAAGGCTCCGGCAGCGCTGGAGAGGCGAGGCGCACTGTAGGCCTGATGCGTGGTGCTGGTACTGGTGGTACTGAACCGAGAACACGCACAGGAAGCCTGGTGCGGGGAGCTGCTACCGGAGGGCTGGAGTGTGGAGGTGGCACAGGATGGGCTAGACCGTGAAGGCGTACTGGAGATCTTGAGAGCAGTGCTGGCACAGGACGTGCAAGGCTAGGGATGTGCACAGGAGGCCTGGTGCGTGAGGCTGGCACCAACTTCACCAGCCGACTAACACGCACCTCAGGACGAGTATGGAGCACTAAACCCAGGTGCCATCAAATCCGACACGTTCCGTCGGGCGAAATCCATGCAAAAAGCACCAACACAGCAACTCCCTCATTTCTCTCTACTCCAATTTCCCCATTAACTCCTTCACAGTCTCTGTTTCGCTCACCTCCAACACCGGCTCTGGTTCTGGTCTCCTCCTTGGCTCCTCACGATAAACAGGGAGAGTTGGCTCAGGTCTGACTCCTGACTCTGCCACACTCTCCCTGAGCCCCCCCCCAAGAAATTTTTGGGGCTGACTCTCAGGCTTCCTTCCGAGTCGCCGTGCTGCCTCCTCATACCGGCGCCTCTCCGCTTTCGCCACCTCCAGTTCTTCTTTGGGGCAGCGATATTCTCCAGGCTGAGCCCAGGGTCCTTCTCCGTTTAGGATTTCCTCCCATGTCCAGAAATCCTTATAGCGCATCTCCTCTTTGGGTTGCTCCTGCCTGTTGACACGCTGCTTGGTCCGTTGGTGGTGGGTGATTCTGTTACGGTTTTCTAGGTGTGAAGGAGAGTCGGACCAAAATGCAGCGTGTAGATTGCGATCCATGTTTCATGAACGAACGTAAAACACAAATCAATAACAAACACTACAAAACAAAGAACTTAACGAAAAAAGAAACAGCCTATACTTGTGTAAACTAACACTGAGACAGGAACAACGACACATAGGACAATCACCCACGACAAACTCAAAGAATATGGCTGCCTAAATATGGTTCCCAATCAGAGACAACGATAAACACCTGCCTCTGATTGAGAACCACTCCAGACAGCCATAGACTTTGCTAGATAACCCCACTAGCTACAATCCCAATACATACACACCAAAACCCCAAGACAAAACACACCACAATACAAAAACCCCATGCCACACCCTGGCCTGACCCAATACATGAAGAAAAACACAAAATACTTAGACCAGGGCGTGACAGTTACATTGTATTTTATTGTATTGTATTACACCTTCTAAACTTATTCCACAGATCCCTTGGCCCAAATGTAATCTGTGGTTAGAACTATTCTTTTTTGTGTGTGTCTGGCCGCAGACCTCCTGCAGTACTGCGGACCCCAGTTTGAGAACCCAGGCTCTAAACAGCAGACACTGCTACCCAATATCCACATACCATTAACAAGTCTTCTATCTGTAGACTTGTTCTGGTGTCTGTGTGTGTGTGTGTCTGTCTGTGTCTGTGTCTGTGTGTGTATGTGTGTGTCTGTGTGTGTGTCTGTATGTGTCTGGTCTGTGTGTGTGTCTGTGTCTGTGTGTGTATGTGTGTGTATGTGTGTGTGTCTGTATGTGTCTGGTCTGTGTCTGTGTGTCTGTCTGTCTGTCTGTGTGAGTGTCTGTGTGTGTGTGTGTCTGTATGTGTCTGGTCTGTGTCTGTGGGTGTGTCTGTTAAACAACACCACACCACCCAGTGTTCATCCAGGGTCCCGTCTCTATCTAGTGTTCAGCAGGGTGGGTACAGCAGCGTGGCAGTGTGACACAGAGAGGTGCCATCCAGGGTCCCGTCTCTATCTAGTGTTCAGCAGGGTGGGTACAGCAGCGTGGCAGTGTGACACAGAGAGGTGCCATCCAGGGTCCCATCTCTATCTAGTGTTCAGCAGGGTGGGTACAGCAGCGTGGCAGTGTGACACAGAGAGGTGCCATCCAGGGTCCCGTCTCTATCTAGTGTTCAGCAGGGTGGGTACAGCAGCGTGGCAGTGTGACACAGAGAGGTGCCATCCAGGGTCCCGTCTCTATCTAGTGTTCAGCAGGGTGATCGTCATCAGACAAGGCCCAGCCACATCTCGCCAATTACATTTGGGATCTAAATAAAAGGCCTGTTTGTGGGAAAGAAGAAGCAGCATGTTTACCACCTACGCAACACCAAGCCATGCATTTTATTTGATTTATTTCACCTTTATTTAACCAGGTAAGCAAGTTGAGAACAAGTTCTCATTTACAATTGTGACCTGGCCAAGATAAAGCAAAGCAGTTCGACACATACAACGACACAGAGTTACACATGGAGTAAAACAAACATACAGTCAATAATACAGTAGAAACAAGTCTATATACGATGTGAGCAAATGAGGTGAGATAAGGGAGGTAAAGGCAAAAAAAAGGCCATGGTGGCAAAGTAAATACAATATAGCAAGTAAAGCACTGGAATGGTAGATTTGCAGTGGAAGAATGTGCAAAGTAGAAATAAAAAATAATGGGGTGCAAAGGAGCAAAATAAATAAATAAAATAAATACAGTACATGCATACGGACAGTAAAATGATAGCTCTGGTAAATAATTCACGTGACTAATGAATGTTGCAGGGGAAAATGTGGAGACGAAACCAATTCTAATCGCCATAACATGAAGTCAGCCAGGGTTTTAGTTTCCAAGGAAACACCCGATTGACATGTGTCGTCCAAAATGCATGCTGGTCTATCTGTGTGATGTAGCGTTTCAGGGTCCTCTGGTCCTCAGGTCTGATTGGACCTGTCATGTGTGGATGTATTGGGAGAGTATAGGACAAGATGACACTGAATGTACATCTAGTGTTTTGAGCAGGCGGTGCAGATTAAAAGAGAACGTTGAGCTAAAAGCTTCCTTCCAAATGGCCCCCTTTTCCTTATTTGGCACCCTTTTCCCACAGGGCACTGGTCAAAAGTAGTGCACTGTGTAGGGAATAGGGAGCTATTTGGGACGCATACAAAGACTTTGCCCATCTGGTTCGTAGAAACAATGTCTGAAGACTTGAAGGGTCGACGTTGTTTCAGTGATCCACATGGAGGCCTACTCAATAGTCTGATTCCTCTGCACTGTCTAAAGGCACTGTTAGCCCAATGGTTGGATGGATGCTGTAGTGTAGGCTACCCAGTCATGATGTTGTTGCTGTGAAAAACAGATGTGATGTGTTCTTTCCACTGTAGTGTGGGCATTGACATTTGGAGGGCTGTATTAGCTTACGTCTCGGGCCCAACCCTGAAATAGAAACACAGGTACAAATGATTCATTAAACTCCGGGAACCTGAGTAAGTGGAATTACGTTAGGCTCTTAAACGTACAATGAAAACTCTATACCTTCCTACCTGGCCCGCCTTGTTTCAGTAAAGATGGGTGCAACTCTATGTGAATGGAGATCTATAGTAACAGTACAACAATATGTAATGCAGAACATACTCTGAAACATTTCTAACTCTGACAGTTGTATGTAACAAACTGTAGGTTATTTGGTTGACAAAACCTTTTGGTTACACTTTCTATAAGTATATATAATCAAGGCCATTATAAAGCATGTTCCTCAAAGAAAGTGTTCCCTACATTTCTCTTAGAAAGGAATCAGAGCTACATACGCTGCTTTGCTGTCTACTAACACTAATGGACTTCACACAACATCCTGCAGTTAGCTACAGCACAAAGACATCTGAAATGACTTCCTATCCCCTGAAGTGCATTGTTATACTCTGGCAAAAGTAGTGCACTTTAACGGGAGTAGGGACTAGGGAGACATTTAGGACAAAGTTTCTGTTATGAACTGATCTTTTCCTAACTGTACTCCTCTCTTGCTTCCTTCCTTGCAGGAAGCTGCACCAGCAGTTTGAGAGCTACAAGGACCAGGTGAAGAAGATGGGGGACGATACGACCCAGCAGATGGGGACGACAGGAGAACCCCAGAAGAACCCCAACGACTCTCCTACCTGCGGGATTTGCCACAAAACCAAATTCGCTGACGGCTGCGGCCACCTCTGTTCATATTGCCAAACGAAATTCTGTGCTCGGTGTGGAGGACGAGTGTCTCTGCGGTCAAATAAGGTGAGGAGGTTGAGTCTAGCTACCTCTGTTTGCCTGTGTCTATGAACGCACACACACACACATACAGACTTGCATGCATACCTGACAAAAATGTTTTGTAATGATTGTCCTCTTATAAGATTACACACACACACACACATAGGCACACACACACATAGGCACACACACACACACACACACACACACACACACACACACACACACACACACACACACACACACACACACACACACACACACACACACACACACACACACACATAGGCACACACACACACACACACACACACACACACACACACACACACACACACACACACACATAGGCACACACACACACACACATAGGCACACACACACACACACATAGGCACACACACACACACACACACACACACACACACACACACACACACACACACACACACACACACACACACACACACACACACACATAGGCACACACACACACACACACACACACACACACACACACACACACACACACACATAGGCACACACACACACACACACACACACACACACACACACACACACACACACACACACACACACACACACACACATAGGCACACACACACACACACACACACACACACACACACACACACACACACACACACACACACACACACACACACACACACACACACACACACACACACACACACACACACACACACACACACCACATAGGCACACACACACACACACACATAGGCACACACACACACACACACCCATAGGCACACACACACACACACACACACACACACATAGGCACACACACACACACACACACACACACACACACAGGCACACACACACACACATATGCACACACACACACACACACATAGGCACACACACACACACACACACACACACACACACACACACACACACACATAGGCACACACACACACACACACACACACACACACATAGGCACACACACACACACACACGCACACATACATGGAAATGTTTTTGTAGTGATTGTCCTCTTGTAAGATTACAGTGAGAAGGTGGAAGTCACTTGTCAATATAACACGTATTCTACAATCACATGCAGGCCAGTCCAGTCCAGCTGTCGTGAGAGAGGGTTTTTTGGCTGCTTCTCTCTCTCTTGGCTCCCAAAAATTGCCTGACTAGTCCATCCATTTCTGTCTCAAATCAAATCCTCCACTGGGTTATGAAACATTAGTGTGAAATCAGAAACAGGGACTCAAGCCAGATACAGACAGTGGTGCAGCTCACAACACATCCTACTGACGATCTATACCATATACCAACTCCTACCAATGTTTCTCCCATTCATACTCTCTGCATTACTTTGGTAGACTCTGACTGTAAATGTGGTGAGGGATGATTCTAGATGCAGTGATTTCTTCAGGTCTTGTTTTCAGTTTGGCGTCAGGTAGCCTAGCGGTTAAAAGCGTTGGGCCAGTAGCCAAAGGATTGCTGGTTTGAATCCCAGAGTCGATGTGCCCTTGAGCAAAGCACTTAACCCTAGTTGCTCTGGATAAGAGGTTCTTATAAATATGTCAAATGTAAATCTCTTTCTTTACCAGTGGGGGGAGCTTCTCCCCTGGCGTCTCACGACAGCCCTAAATCTCATGTCTGCTGTGTATTACCTTGCTGCTCCACTGTCTAACTAACTAACCTTGTTGTGAAATCCTCCTACAGAGTAAGCCTTTACATATTATTATGTGACTGAGTGTTTATGCTTGGTGCCGTCCAATACCCTCACTGTCGGAATGCGATGTGTCAAAGTGTACTAATGTCACTCACAATCTTTCTCCCCGTACCTTTCTTCCTCTTTCTCTTTCTCTGTCCCTGTCTTCCACTCCCTCTATCTCTGTCTGCTGCATTCCTGCTCTCGCCGAATTGCAACAGGAGGACAAAGTGGTTAGCAAATCCTTTTCCAACCTTTTTCGCATCTCGACTAAGAAATGTCTGAATAGAAGCATCGCTCCTTCGCCCCCATAAGATGCTTCGCTGACTGTAATATACACATACAGTACCCTGAATACATTATTTTTGACCAATCACATCTGTGAGTCAATCATATCATGTTGAAGGCCAGACCAAAACGGAACATACAGTTGAAGTCGGATGTTTACATACCACAAGTATGTATGTAACAAACTATAATTTTGGCAAGTCGGTTATGACATCTACTGTGTGCATGACACAAATCATTTTTCCAACAATTGTTTACAGACATATTATTTCACTTATAATTCACTGTATCACAATTCCAGTGGGTCAGAAGTTTGCATGCACTAAGTTGACTGTGCCTTTAAACAGCTTGGAAAATTCCAGAAAATGATGTCATGGCTTTAGAAGCTTCTGATAGGCTATTTTACATAATTTGTCAATTGGAGGTGTACCTGTGGATGCATTTCAAGGCCTACCTTCAAACTCAGTGCCTCTTTGCTTGACATCATGGGAAAATCAAAAGAAATCAGCCAAGACCTCAGAAGAAAAATTGTAGACCTCCACAAGTCTGGTTCATCCTTGGGAGCAATTTCCAAACGCCTGAAGGTACCACGTTCATCTGTACAAACAATAGTACGCAAGTATAAACACCATGGGACCACGATGCCTTCATACCGCTCAAGAAGGAGACGTGTTCTGTCTTCTACAGATGAACATACTTTGGTGCGAAAAGTGCAAATCAATCCCAGAACAACAGCAAAGGACCTTGTGAAGATGCTGGAGGAAACGGGTACAGAATTATCTATATCCACTGTAAAATGAGTCCTACAGTGGGGGAAAAAGTATTTAGTCAGCCACCAATTGTGCAAGTTCTCCCACTTAAAAATTTGAGAGGGGTCTGTAATTTTCATCATAGGTACACTTCAACTATGACAGACAAAATGAGAAAAAAAAATCCAGAAAATCTCATTGTAGGATTTTTAATGAATTTATTTGCAAATTATGGTGGAAAATAAGTATTTGGTCACCTACAAACAAGCAAGATTTCTGGCTCTCACAGACCTGTAACTTCTTCTTTAAGAGGCTCCTCTGTCCTCCACTCGTTACCTGTATTAATGGCACCTGTTTGAACTTGTTATCAGTATAAAAGACACCTGTCCACAACCTCCAACAGTCACACTCCAAACTCCACTATGGCCAAGACCAAAGAGCTGTCAAAGGACACCAGAAACAAAATTGTAGACCTGCACCAGGCTGGGAAGACTGAATCTGCAATAGGTACGCAGCTTGGTTTGAAGAAATCAACTGTGGGAGCAATTATTTGGAAATGGAAGACATACAAGACCACTGATAATCTCCCTCGATCTGGGGCTCCACGCAAGATCTCACCCCGTGGGGTCAAAATGATCACAAGAACGGTGAGCAAAAATCCCAGAACCACACGGGGGACCTAGTGAATGACCTGCAGAGAGCTGGGACCAAAGTAACAAAGCCTACCATCAGTAACACACTACGCCGCCAGGGACTCAAATCCTGCAGTGCCAGATGTGTCCCCCTGCTTAAGCCAATACATGTCCAGGCCCATCTGAAGTTTGCTAGAGAGCATTTGGATGATCCAGAAGAAGATTGGGAGAATGTCATATGGTCAGATGAAACCAAAATAGAACTTTTGGTAAAAACTCAACTCGTCGTGTTTGGAGGACAAAGAATGCTGAGTTGCATCCAAAGAACACCATACCTACTGTGAAGCATGGGGGTGGAAACATCATGCTTTGGGGCTGTTTTTCTGCAAAGGGACCAGGACGACTGATCCGTGTAAAGGAAAGAATGAATGGGGCCATGTATCGTGAGATTGTGAGTGAAAACCTCCTTCCATCAGCAAGGGCATTGAAGATGAAACGTGGCTGGGTCTTTCAGCATGACAATGATCCCAAACACACCGCCCGGGCAAAGAAGGAGTGGCTTCGTAAGAAGCATTTCAAGGTCCCGGAGTGGCCTAGCCAGACTCCAGATCTCAACCCCATAGAAAATCTTTGGAGGGAGTTGAAAGTCCGTGTTGTCCAGCAACAGCCCCAAAACATCACTGCTCTAGAGGAGATCTGCATGGAGGAATGGGCCAAAATACCAGCAACAGTGTGTGAAAACCTTGTGAAGACTTACAGAAAAATGTTTGACCTCTGTCATTGCCAACAAAGGGTATGTAACAAAGTATTGAGATAGACTTTTGTTGTTGACCAAATACTTATTTTCCACCATAATTTGCAAATAAATCCATAAAAAATCCTACAATGTGATTTTCTGGATTTTCTTTTCTGATTTTGTCTGTCATAGTTGAAGTGTACCTATGATGAAAATTACAGGCCTCTCTCATCTTTTTAAGTGGGAGAACTTGCACAATTGGTGGCTGACTAAATACTTTTTTGCCCCACTGTATATCGACATAACCTGAAAGGCCACTCAGCAAGGAAGAAGCCACTGGTCCAAAACCGCCATAAAAAGCCAGACTACGGTTTGCAACTGCACATGGGGACAAAGATGGTACTTTTTGGAGAAATGTCCTCTGGACTGATGAAACAAAAATTGAACTGTTTGGCCATAATTGTCACGCCCTGGTCTAAGTATTTTGTGTTTTTCTTCATGTATTGGGTCAGGCCAGGGTGTGGCATGGGGTTTTTGTATTGTGGTGTGTTTTGTCTTGGGGTTTTGGTGTGTATGTATTGGGATTGTAGCTAGTGGGGTTATCTAGCAAAGTCTATGGCTGTCTGGAGTGGTTCTCAATCAGAGGCAGGTGTTTATCGTTGTCTCTGATTGGGAACCATATTTAGGCAGCCATATTCTTTGAGTTTGTCGTGGGTGATTGTCCTTAGTGTCGTTGTTCCTATCTCTTTATTTATTTACACAAGTATAGGCTGTTTTGGTTTTCGTTACGTTCTTTGTTTTGTAGTGTTTTGTGTTTATTCGTGTTTCACGTTGTTCATTAAACATGGATCGCAATCTACACGCTGCATTTTGGTCCGACTATCCTTCACACCTAGAAAACCGTAACAATAATGACCATTGATATGTTTGGAGGAAAAAGGAGGAAGCTTGCCAGCCGAAGAACACCATCCCAAACGTGAAGCACGGGGGTGGCAGCATCATGTTGTGGGGGTGCTTTGCTGTAGGAGGGACTAGTGCACTCCACAAAATAGATGGCATCATGAGGAAGGAAAATTATGTGGATATATTGAAGCAACATCTCAAGACATCAGTCAGGAAGTTAAAGCTTGGTCGCAAATTGGTCTTCCAAATGGACAATGACCCCAAGCATACTTCCAAAGTTGTGGCAACGTGGTTTAAGGACAACAAAGTCAAGGTATTGGAGTGGCCATCACAAAGCCCTGACCTCAAACCTATAGAACATTTGTGGGCGAGCAGGGAGGCCTACAAACCTGACTCCGTTACACCAGCTCTGTCAGGAGGAATGGGCCAAAATTCACCCAACTTATTGTGGGAAGCTTGTGGAAGGCTACGTTTGATGCAAGTTAAATAATTTAAAGGCAATACTACCAAATACTAATTGAGTGTATGTAAACTTCTGACCCACTGGGAATGTGATGATAGAAATAAATGCTGAAATTAATCATTCTCTCTACTATTATTCTGACATTTCACATTCTTAAAATAAATTGGTGATCCTAACTGACCTAAGACAGGGATTTTTTTACTTCGATTAAATGTCAGGAATTGTGAAAAACTGAGTTTAAATGTATTTGGCTAAGGTGTATGTAAACTTCCGACTTCAACTCTACAAAGTATATGGCAGAAAATATGTTTCGGTATCTTTGTTCCATTTTCAATGCAAAGTTTGGACCATATCCCTGTAAAAGTTTCCCCTTAACAGCTACAACTGAGCTGAATGAGCTGAGAGTCCACCTCCATTAGATCGTCTGTCCGCCGGCTGCCAAGGCTGCCTGTCTGTCTTTGTTGTTGACTGATTATGGTTGGAGGATGGGTTTCCTCCAGAGTTGTAGCCTACAGATGGTGTTGAGTCGTGGCTGTGGGCTGGCAGGAGGCAGCAGCAGCAGTAGGGTTGGGACAGTGTGATGAGTAGCGGGAGTGTTGGCAGATCTGCCCTGGGATCAGATCAAAGGATAGGAGGATAGGCCAACTGCTGCCCTGCCCACAGCCTGGTATTGTAGCTATCTGTCTTCTTGGCCATGAAAATACATTGGTTGCATCTCAAATGGCACATGCAGCTAAAGTATTTGAAAGGAAAACAGTTGTTATTACTGGTCTGGAGGTGGAGGAGGTGCAGTAGAGGAATGGAGATGGATGGATGGATGGATGGTGGGGGTGGAGGTGGAGGTGGAGGAGGTGCAGTAGAGGAATGGAGATGGAGATGGATGGATGGATGGTGGGGGTGGAGGTGTAGGTGTACATACAGTACGTTCAGTAGATGTGCTGCTGTCTCAGCCAGAGCGACACAGTTTACACAGACACTGCCTCCCCTGTATCTGGTTGCAGGGCTCCAAGCCCTCACAGAGCCCTCAAGGCCAGCTGATTCAGGGGTTTGGTTCCCAGACAGGGCTGGGTGACCAGATAGTTTTTCAACCCAAGGAGGGGGATGTCACTGGGGGCCCGACTGCTGGGCCTCTGAGGGCAGGGCCCATGGACCTAAAGGATGTCTCAAATGGCACCCTATTCCCTATATAGTGAACTACTTTTGACCAGATCCTTACACATGTTGGCCACAATAAAGCCCTTTCATGTTTACAAACACATGCCGAGTGCACACAGACTCACACACAACAATTTTCATAGTCTCATAATAAGAATAGATGTTATGTTTTTGCAAGTTTATTAACTAAGACTATATAGCTCAGTTGGGGATGTTTTGGTCAGCCCAACCACCTGCAGTAGCTTGTCACGTCTGAAAGCTTGTGTGTCAGTCAAAGAGGTGCTTGTGGTGGTGGTGAAATCGGTCCTTTTTCCATCAGTATTCTCTTTCCTTCCCACAACCAGTGGCAGCTGTGATGAGAGATCTCTTGTTCTGTGAAACGGCATCAATATTTACACGCCTCAGTGTCTGGGGCCTCTAACAGAGCTGTTGGGTGGAATACTGGAATACGATAGGACAGACTTGCTGCTGAGAGTTTCACAGAGAGGCAGGAGAAGAAGCAGGAGTGAAGGTTTGAGATGGATTTGAGCTACATTAAACTGAGCCCCGAGATGATTTATTTTCTTATTTAGTCTAGTATAGCCTATCAGACTCATGGTTATGACAATAAAATATGATATTTTGTTATATATCTTTGCTTAATATTAGCCTACAGTAAAGAGGTGAATGACATCCAGTCTGATTGGACAGTACTAAGGGCCTTTATATGTAACCACAGGTCAGTCTAGTCTAGGCTCAGCTGCTACACAGTACACATCTTATACAAGGAATGATTTTGGAGATATAGATGGAGACTTTGAATGACATACTGTGCACTATGTACATTTTCTGAACCCCCAGAATCCTCAGAATCCTCCTCAGTCCTTATAGGAGGACTGTTCACCATTTCAATTAAATTTGTTGCTCAAAAATGCCTCAGGAATCAACAGTCTCCTGAGACCAAGTCATTTGTGATTAAAGCGACTTTTGAGGACATCACATGTGCTGTGGTGCTCTTGGGTCTCAGCTCTCATTCACTCTGCTGCAAACGAACAGAACTCACACTTATTGGATCTTTCTGGCCTCGTCAGAGTATAAAAACCTAATATCCCAGTGAATTTAGAAGAGCACGTTGTTGTGGCGCATCAGAAATAGCTTGGTGAGTCCCTGAGCGTCACGGGCGTGTAACGGCACACATTGGATTCTTTGAGCACAGTTGGGCCGCCCAGCACCACGGGGGGACGCGCTGCATTTATAATGAGCTCAAATAAGCCTCGGTAGCGGGAGACTCACACCCGCATCTATTAGTAATGAAGACTTAACTAGTAGGTCTAATGCAGCGGCGGTAAAACATGATTACACGTTTTATTGCTCACTCTTGCACATCTTTCCTCCCACGAAGCTGCTTCTGTATGCTTCTTTTTTGTGTGCCGCGTTTCAAAATTGGAATCCTTTACTGCATTTATGAAGGGGCTGTAGCGTTTTCTATTTGACATCGTGGCAGACACGTATTTTGTTATTTTCTGTAAATAATTTGATTAGAAAATAATTATGTTTGGAACATAAGACTGTCTGACTGGCTGGTATTATTTGCAGCCTGGACAAATCACATACATTATTAGCATCGCTTAACCTTCACGCGGGCTACATTGAGCAGAGCTAGCTGCCTGCCTGTTGTCCGACTAGGTACTGTCCGCGGTGCTGAACGGTGTTGAAGGTCGGCGCCTGTCTTGTTCCCTCGGTTCTTCCTGATTTTACTGCACGCTGCCCCGTAACATTTCCACCAAATTAGGATTACATACACTGTTTTTCTGCACGGACACGGCTCTTCCCGTTGTTACCATGGGTAAGCTAAATGTAAATTTGATTGTCTTGGCGTGGAAGTCATTCAATACGATGGGCTCACAATCAGCCGTTTGGATACTGCATGTACAATGCACATGTAGGCTATAGACTGTTGTGCACTGTTTGCATAAGTAGTCAGAGTATTTTAATGTAGATGATCATATTACCAATGCTGAATTAATTATAGACTATTATGAATGCCTACATGTTATAAACACATTGTTATAGCCTAGGTGAGGGCAGGTAGTCTGAATACGTTTATATGGATTGTTTAGGCTATGTAGTGCTAATTTTCGGTGAAAGTTCTCATTACATCATGTTCTCTGAAATTCTGAATATATATATGGTCATTTCTAAAATGTATGTGAAACGGTGAACAGCTCTTTGATAAGCCGACATGCCAAATGCTCAAGTAAGACCAAAAATAGAATTTGGCTTTGTAAATAATGTCACAGGGCTTAGGGGGGTCTGTGAAAGACATCTGTCATCTCTCTGTGTGAATCCAGTCTCTCCATTTCTCAAGCCGCTCTCATCTTTTTCTCTCACGTCTTTCTGAACTTTGGTAAAATAAGGGGCATACATTTATGCATCAAGTCTATTATTATTACCGCGCGCCCTTGACACACTAAATTTAGAACCTCATTAAAATGTGATGCACCACGTGCCAGACAGTGTTTGAGCATGTGAGAGTCGGCTCTTCTTTCACCTCTATTTAGGCTACACGGTTTCATGTAACATACTTTAATACATGTTTCCCTCTGTCTTTTTGAGATCTTTACACACATATTTAGATGAATGTGGTATATTTCATCCTAGGTAGGTTATATATTTTATATCACACGTTTTAATAACACATTAAAACGTGTGTTGCATGGGGGGAAGGAGTGCAGAAGGATTGAATAGGTGTTGCATGTTTCAGACACAGTCGACTCAAGTGCAAACTCAGTTTCAAAGCCAAGATGTTCCCAGACATGTTCCCTTAAATAATGAGTTTTTAATGAGCTCAGTTAAGTTCAGGCCAGGTGAGACTGGGAGGGAAACAGGCAATATGATACCTATGACAGTCTATTCACCATCACATTAATATTTGACCATGATGCACATCTCTTTATAGTATGTGATATTTTTGTTCTCTGAATGCTATGAACAAGATACAGTAACATCTGATGGTTGGGAATGCATTTCGTCTGAAAGATATGAATCCAAGTATGTGTTTTTGTCTCAAAAAGAACAGTGACTATTTGGACTCAAGTAATGCAACAATGGTTGCAATTCTCTTAAAAATTAAAAATGGTCACCGTGGTATTTTCATTGTCCTATAGCTTTGAAGTTTGATAATATCATGCTTCTCAACTGTTTTGGTAGGATGCTGCTGTAGTGTAGTGCTGCTTCTTGGCCACAAGAGAGAGCTCAATGACTGAGTGAGTATTGGTTACTGGAACATATGCATCAGAAAGAGGCGATTGTCTCCTCCCTCCCCTATTAACTTCACTTTGATGTAGTGTAGCACCACAGGCTTGACAGATAAACAAAGCTCAGCACAAACTGGGAAAGCTGAAGGCTGCTCTCTATCTTAAAGGACTTTCAGTCAATGCTGTAAATCGTCTTTTAGAAAGTGATGAACATACACTACATTGATCATCGAAAGCACCACCACAGCACCACCCTTGTAATAGGCTATAGCAGTGTTTTTCTGTAGAGATTTGCAACACACGAGGTTGTCTGAACGCTAGGCCTGCTCATTTTAGATATAAGTTATTGATTCAAGTCCAGATGGGTTAGATAGAGTAAATAGATGGAATAAAATATCCTTGTATGGGACCAAATGCATATGTGAAAGATGATAAGGATGTATGAACCCACCTTGAGTTTAAATTAAAAAACATTAGATAACAAATGACATGTCAATCTAAACAGCTTGATGGTACCCATCGTTACATATCAGTAGCCTACAGTACCTATGATCCAGCACACCCTGCAAACAAGAACAACTATTAAATTGATCATAGTGATTCAGGAGTAACATTAAAACAGAACAATATGCCTCACCAACATTAGATAACCTCAGCAGAAAACCCAAACTCAAAATCCTGAAATATGTTAGTTAACTCAATGAGAGAATAGTCAGATGAACTGATAACTAAAATAGCAGTGCAGATGGCAATATTTCGCTAAGTGCAGAGATGTATTATAAGTAATGAATGTGTAAGGGACTACTGAAATTCTATAGACTTTGTGGCGCAGCAGAAAGATCAGCAAACCCCAAATCCAGAGGGTGTGAGTTCAAATCCCAGGTGGGGTCATATTGAAAAGTCCTTACTAAGTAATCATGTCAAATGCAATCATATTGTCATTGATAGGGGCAGCAGGATGTCATTCATAGGGGCACCAGGTTGTAATTGATAGGGGCAGCAGGTTGTCATTGATAAGGGCAGCAGGTTGTTAAGAGTGTTGGATCAGTAACCGAAAGGTCGCTGGTTTTAGTCGCCAAACTGGTAAGATGGGAAACTCTGCAGTTCTGCTCTTTAGCAAATTGAAGAGCAGGACTGCTCCCCGGACGTCAATTAAGGCAGCCCCCTGCACCTCCCTGTTTCAGAGGGATTGGGTTAAATGTGGAAGGCATGCAGTTGTGGAACTGACTAGGTATCTCCCTGATTAAAGATTTTTACACTATTTTAGCTGAACAGCGTACCACTTACCTTAAATCCACATACCATATCATTACTTCCCTGGGACAAACTGGGAACTAGACAAAACCTTCAGGGCACCATGACACAACATCCAAAGAACGTCCTAAAAACGTTCTTGGGGACGTTCCCTGGACAAACTGCAAACTAGACAAAACCTCCAGAGGACCATAACACAACGTCCCAAGAACATTCAGGGGACCATGACACAATGTCCCAAGAATGTCGTAAAAATGAGAACTATAAAAAGTCCCCTAGAGAACATTCCCTAGGGACCATCACACAACATCCTAAGGACTAGTAAAAGGAAAGTCCTGAGAACATCCTAAAAAGGTCCTGAAATGGTCATCAGTGATGTCCTGGGAATGTACATGGTCCCTCAGGACTTTCCTTTAGACATCGGTCCCTCAGAGAACATTCCCTTGGGACTATCATGCAATGTTCTTAGAATGTTCTCAGAATGTCAGTGGGATAACTTCGCGCCAAAACCCTTAAGGGACCTAATGGGAACATCGCCAAATGTCCTCAGGACGTCCCTTGTTTGCTGGGGCATTTAGTGGGCTACATATGCCATTTCTATTCCTCCGCTAGGTTTGGAGCACTAGGTTTTTTAATGTTCTATATTTGGGTGCAGGTTCAATGACTATGAAATGTGCAAACACAGGGAGAAATGACCCAGCCTGGGGGGGGGGGGTCTGTCCCTTCCTCTCCCCTTCCTCCCCCACACCCGTCCCCCTGACTGCACTCAGCCGTGAAGAGTTAAGCGGTGGGGAAGGAGGGAGGAGGGACTGCAGTCTGGCTGCAGTGAACACACCTCTGGCAATCAGCACAGCTGCTTGACCTGTGTGTGTGTGTGCATGTGTGTATTTGAATGTACAGTATATGTGTGTTTGGTTTAAGGACTATTACAGATGCTAACAGTAGTCTGTCAGAGTGGGCCAAACTGACGCTCTCTGCTGCATCACTGGACGGACTGTTAGAGCGCACATGCTGTGTGAGTGTGTGTGTGTGCTGACACCACTTCTGTGTGACTGAGGAGTATGGCTTCAACCTTAAACCTTATCATTAAATCATCTCTACTGTGATCAACCACTGCTTATATTTTTCACAATTTTCACTTTTTAGTGCATTAGTCATCCAGGTTATGTTTGGGTGCAGACCAGATGCTACACTATATAATCCTGTATAGGAACGCTGTGTGAGGCTGAGCTATGCTTAGTATGCCCTGCTCAGTAGTCATTTGGCCTGTGTGCGTATGTCTTCCTGGTCTGTTTTGGAATACTAATGTACTATTGGGTATGTACTGATGAGATAGAAGAGTCCACTGCATGTCCAGTCTGAAGCTCAGAATGTGGTTCATTATTATTGGCAGATTGGAGAACTGACTCTTGTGAGCAGTAAATAAGTAGGTCACATCATGCCATGCTGGCTGATGTACAAGGCTCTCTCTATCTGGGAAAAAACTGGGCTATGTTAAGCACAGAGGGAGATTGGAGTAATGAACAGGAAGTGGGACCTGGTGTGGAGGTAGCGGGTGCGTGTGTGTGTGCGCGTGCGCATGCTTGTGACTGGTATGGAGGTTGTGTTTGTGTGTGCGCATGCACGTACTTGAGAAGTATGGAAGTAGAGTGTAGCCCCCACCCCGGTGGTTCAGACATCTGATTGTCTGGGATGATAAGGAGACAACCTCTCATTGGTCATGCCATGGCCTTCCGAATATGACCCCTAGCCAGTTAGCCAGCCAGTTAGCCAGCCAGCCATTAAGTCAGTGGAGGGTTGTGTAGTGTGCTCTTTAAGCCCAGCCCAGCCAGTAGTAATCACAGTAATTCACTCCAGTACTGAGTCAGCTCAATGCTCTGACTACAGGACCAGAGTCAGGCTATAACTAGCGGCTGGAGGACACTGCTGCTGGGATGTGTGCAGCTGCCTGCCTGTCTACTGTACATCACTGCTGTCAGTCACTGGCCATCAGCCTGAGTTCCTCATGGACCCTGATGCCCTGCACCATGCTTCCTCAGAGAGAGAGAGAGAGAGAGAGAGAGAGAGAGGCAGCTCAGGTGGCTGCCCATTTCTTCCTTTCCACTAGGCATAGCTCTTCCTCCAGACTAGGGAGGGCGGTTGTTAGGGCAGAGTGAGGCTGGATGAGCTGTGTCTGAGGCGGAGTGATCAGGTTGCATCCCAAATGGCACCCTATGCTAAATATAGTGCACTACTTTTTGATCAGGGCCCATAGCGCACTATGTAGGGAATAGGGTGCCATTTGTGAAGCAGCCCAGGGCTTTGAGGGCGGCTGTGCTGCGTCTGAGGTGGAGTGATCAGGGCTTTTGTCGGCTCCTGGATTTATGAGGCTAATGTGGAGGGAGGGGGCTGCAGACCACAGTTAGTGCTACTTCCTCTGTAGAGCTGCTGAACACAGTCTCTCTCCATCCCTCTGCTATTCACACACAGCTGTATTAAACAGTAGGGCTGCAGACCACAGTTAGTGCTACTTCCTCTGTAGAGCTGCTGAACACAGTCTCTCTCCATCCCTCTGCTATACACACACAGCTGTATTAAACAGTAGGGCTGCAGACCACAGTTAGTGCTACTTCCTCTGTAGAGCTGCTGAACACAGTCTCTCTCCATCCCTCTGCTATTCACACACAGCTGTATTAAACAGTAGGGCTGCAGACCACAGTTAGTGCTACTTCCTCTGTAGAGCTGCTGAACACAGTCTCTCTCCATCCCTCTGCTATACACACACAGCTGTATTAAACAGTAGGGCTACAGACCACAGTTAGTGCTACTTCCTCTGTAGAGCTGCTGAACACAGTCTCTCTCCATCCCTCTGCCATACACACACAGCTGTATTAAACAGTAGGGCTACAGACCACAGTTAGTGCTACTTCCTCTGTAGAGCTGCTGAACACAGTCTCTCTCCATCTCTCTGCCATACACACACAGCTGTATTAAACAGTAGGGCTGCAGACCACAGTTAGTGCTACTTCCTCTGTAGAGCTGCTGAACACAGTCTCTCTCCATCTCTCTGCCATACACACACAGCTGTATTAAACAGTAGGGCTGCAGACCACAGTTAGTGCTACTTCCTCTGTAGAGCTGCTGAACACAGTCTCTCTCCATCTCTCTGCTATACACACACAGCTGTATTAAACAGTAGGGCTACAGACCACAGTTAGTGCTACTTCCTCTGTAGAGCTGCTGAACACAGTCTCTCTCCATCCCTCTGCCATACACACACAGCTGTATTAAACAGTAGGGCTGCAGACCACAGTTAGTGCTACTTCCTCTGTAGAGCTGCTGAACACAGTCTCTCTCCATCCCTCTGCCATACACACACAGCTGTATTAAACAGTAGGGCTGCAGACCACAGTTAGTGCTACTTCCTCTGTAGAGCTGCTGAACACAGTCTCTCTCCATCTCTCTGCCATACACACACAGCTGTATTAAAAAGTAGGGCTGCAGCTAGCTTCCTATTTAGATTCAATTACTTACAGTATTGTGCACCACAAAGTTAGTACCATAGAAAGAGAATCACTCATTAATGACTCTGTAACCACCCACTACCAACCCATTGACTTGAATGGGGATACCTATTCTAGTGATTTTATTTCTATGGCTGGTACCCCATATAAGCAAGTGGTGTAAGTACTGTATGTACTCTCTTAGAAAAAAAGTGCTATCTAGAGCCAAGTGAAAAAAGGATTCCAAAAGTGTTCTTTGTCCTGTCCCCATAGGAGAACCTTTTGAGAACTGTTTTCCACAGAGGGTTCAACCAGAAACCAAAAATGGTTTGACCTGGAAGCAAAAAGGGTTCTCCTGTGGGGACGGCCAAAGAACACTTTTGGAATCCTTTTTTCTGAGAATGTAGGGGGATGTAGATCATATGAACTTCAGATTCCTCATCATACTCACAGACTGTCCAGTGAACTCAACATTATGTCCTCGATTAGATATGGTCCTACATACAATCCTAATATTCTCTCCCTCCTAAACACTTGCCCTAAGGCTACTGTATGTGTATGCAATATTACCAAATCATTCATATCCTCATCTGTATATTTACAGTGTTTCCTACAACATCTAGCAGGTTCAAGTATCCTTTTTTAATGATACTTGGCACGTCTCCTCTAGGGGTTGATCCATTCCATGACTCCTTTCATTGTAGTTCATTGCTGTAAGCCCACCACCACCACCACCACCACCATCCCCACCACTGCAGATATCTAACCCCCTCTGTCCTCTGTGTACAGGTTATGTGGGTATGCAACTTGTGCCGAAAACAACAAGAAATCCTAACCAAGTCGGGGGCGTGGTTCTACAGCGGCGCCGCAGGGCCACGGGGCGGGTCTGAGGGCCCCAGGGGTCGACGTCACGAGGAGGCTCCCCAGGAGAAGAAGGCCAAACTGCAGCAGGATCTCCTCTACCAGGGGCCCCCAGGGGACGTATCAGCAGACAGAAGCAGACCTCCCGGACTCCCCAGACAAGGCTCCCTCAACAACGGCTCAGCGCTGAGGCTCTCAGGTCCAGGACAGGACATAGACAGGTGAGTCCAGTGTGTGTGTGTAAGGTTGTGTGTGTGTTAAACACATTTGAACAATTCCCTTAGGGATTTGAGCTGCGTTTAACATTTTGATCATTATTGTGGAGGAAAACTGTCTGTTAAATGTGAAACCTGTTAAGGGAGAGTGGGGGAAGTTGAGCCAAAGGGTTAGTTGAGCCACCCCTTGTTTCTAGGAAACCATACACAAAATTAATAATGTGACCAAATATTTAGTATGAGGTCATCATTTCATAGAGTCTGTGAAGGAAGAAACCACATGGAAAATTGCCAAGTAAGTTAGGTAAAAAAAACAATGAATTTATTCATGTAATTAATTGATTGTGTTATAGGTATCATGATGCTTGTATCTAAACCAAAGAAGATAGTTGAATACATCAGTTGGGGTCTTTATAAGCATCAATATGGTCCTAAACCTATAGCATGAAAGTAAGTTAAACCAATGGCCACCCTACACCATACAAATTATGATTACCTTTAGTCAGTTTAATGCATAATATACATAGTATTTTTGCAATGTGTCACGCCTACTGTATGAACCAAGGAGTGCATTTTTATTGTTACAGAGCAGACATCATCATGTCCCGTGTACACAAATGTAAAACAAGCAGGGGTCTACCCCCCTTGAGGTTCTAGAGAGAGCAGACATCATCATGTCCCGTGTACACACATGTAAAACATGCAGGGGTCTACCCCCCTTGAGGTTCTAGAGAGAGCAGACATCATCATGTCCCGTGTACACACATGTAAAACATGCAGGGGTCTACCCCCCTTGAGGTTCTAGAGAGAGCAGACATCATCATGTCCCGTGTACACACATGTAAAACATGCAGGGCAGAGAGAGAGAGAGAACCCCCCTTGAGGTTCTAGAGAGAGCAGAAAGGAAGTGAGAGAGAGGAACATGTCCATTTGAGCAGCAGCAGCAAGAGATGAACACATAGACTGAATGACACATGGACAAAAAACATAACAATGTACCTGTGTTTAACAGAGGCAATGATAGAGTAGCAGAGGCACACAAGGTCTTATTTGATGGCATGGATGATGACATTAAACGTCTTGAGGAACAGTTTCATGGGCTTAGTATCCTTGAATACATAGAACTTGTCTATGAATTGGCACATCAAAACAGCATCCCTGTCCTAGACCAACTGGTCAAGAAATGGAAGGGTAAGTTATATTGAACAGAGGCATCTATATCTGAATGTAGGCATATGTTTAAGATATAAAGTATATTCGGAAAAGTATTCAGACCCTTTGACTTCTTTCAGATTTTGTTCCTTCACAGCCTTATTCTAAAGTGGATTACATAAAAGAAAATCATCATCAACCTACACTCAAACTGACCAATCGGGGGAGAAGGGCCTTGGTCAGGGAGGTGACCAACAAACCAATGGTCACTCTGATAGAACTCTAGAGTTCCTCTGTGGAGATTGGAGAACCTTCCAGAAGGACAACCATCTCTGCAGCACTCCACCAATCGGGCCTTTTATGGTAGAGTGGCCAGACAAAAGCCACTTCTAAGTAAAAGGCACATGACAGCCCGCTTGGAGTTTGCCAAAAGGCACCTGAAGGACTCAGACAATGAGAAACAAGATTCTCTGGCCTGAATGCCAAGTGTCACGTCTGGAGGAAAGCTGGCACCATCCCTACAGTGAAGCATGGTGGTGGCAGCCGATGTTTTTCAGCGGCAGGGACTGGGAGACTAGTCAGAATAAAGGGAAAGATGAATGGAGCAAAGTACAGAGAGATCATTGATAAAAACCTTCTCCAGAGTGCTCAGGACCTCAGACTGGGTTGAAGGTTCACCTTCCCACAAGACAACGACCCTAAACACATGGCCAAGACAACGCAGGAGTGGCTTTGGGACAAGTCTCTGAATGTCCTTGAGTGGCCCAGCCAGAGCCCAGACTTGAACCCGACTGAACATCTCTGTAGAGACATGGAAATAGATGTGTAGTGATGATCCCCATCCAACCTGACAGAGCTTGACAGGATCTGCAGACAATAATGCGAGAAACGTCCCAAATACAGGTGTGCCAAGTTTGTAGCATCATACCCAAGAAGACTCGAGGCTGTAATCGCTACCAAAGATTCTTCAACAAAGCACTGAGTAAATGGTCTGAATACTTATGGAAATGTGATATTTCCCTTTTTATATTTTTATGTATTTGACAACATTTCTAAAAACCTGTTTTTGCTTTGTCATTATGGGGTATTGTGTGTAGATTGATGAAACAATCAAACAATTTGATCAATTTTAGAATAAGGTTGTAACGTATCAAAATGTGGAAAAAGTCAAGGGGTCTGAATACTTTTCGCATGCACCGTACAATATACCATACCCCCATTCCATGAATTCAACTTTGTCCTACCAGCACCATCACCCGCTGTCACAGAACACTATCACCCACTTACCCCAAGGCGGCTCCATTTACCCTGTCCCTATGCTGAATTGACCCCATACTGGCTTAAGTTGTGCCAAGAGACCACTGTTTGGACAAGCTGTGTTTTCAAAACTGTTACGTTTACATGAGTTCTAATTATTTCCAGGGATACACAACATCCTGAAATAGATGGAGGTATCTTTGTTAGAAAGATATTATATTTCCGTTGACATAGTGGTGCTAAATAAATGAAAAATGGCTAAACTTGCTCTACTCTTGCCTATAGCAAGCTGTGTCATGTGGTTGGTTAGGTGGAGATGACTCTGGAGCTGTTATGGAAGGAGTGAGGGTCGGGCCCTGGGGAAATTATAGGGTAAAAAAAACAATCAGAAAAGCTATGGCTCCTAGCAAATGACTTATTTTTTGAGAACAGTAGACAGTTTGATCATACAGATGTGTACGCATGAGGCCCGGGATGCAGGAAAGACACACGGACACTACCTAAAATAAGTTCAGGAAAGACACACGGACACTACCTAAAATAAGTTCAGGAAAGACACACGGACACTACCTAAAATAAGTTCAGGAATGACACACCAAAACACACAGACACAGACAAACACATACACACAGACAAGCACACACCCACACACTGACTCCCACACTGAATGACTGGTGTCTTTCATCTTTCCCCTTAAGTCAAACTCAGCTAGAGGGATTCCCTAGCTGGTGAATTGACTGATGATGACTATAATACTGCATTCACTGTGTCTTCCTCTGAAGCAGCAGAAACCAGACATGCTGAAGAAGCCCTTGGCTGCAACTCATCACAATAACTAGATACACTTTTTGTCCTACTGTTCTCTAGGTATGTTTTAGCCAGGTACAGATAGTACAGGAAGATGTTGGGAAAGATGCACAGTCAATGCAGAGCTATAGGTGGTCTGCCAGGGAGACATTATGTCACTGTTGTCACAAGGGTAGGTTGGAGACTGTACTGTGTTTCTTCCAATAATGTCTGCACAAGAGATCTCTCTTGCGCAAAATAGAAATATAATCTCAATTGGGATCTACCTGTTTAAATAAAGAATAAGAAAATAGACCGACTGTTGGATTACACTTCTTTGCTGAGCTTGTGAATCCTTTTTCTCTGTGCCTTGGCTTGCTTGCGTCATCACAGCTGATTTATTGTAATTCCATTTATCACCACACGGTGTCTCCTTCCTCTTTCCATAGTCCACTGACACAGAGAGGGAGAGAGACACCCTGCACACATTGTTCTAGTGCATCTCATACAGCAGAAATAGGTTCCTCTAGTCCCCTCATTGTGTCTACTCTGAGTCTACTCTGTCGTCCAGACCTGAGTTCAAATAGTATTTGTTTTCAATCAAATACTTTACTTGCGCTCGATTGAGCTTGACTGGTGCAAAAGGAACCAAGAGAATAGTCCCAAACATGAAAAACCCTGCCCATCTGGAACTCTAGACAGGTTCAATCAAATGGTCAGTGTGTTTGAAGGAAAACAAATGCTGTTTGAACCCAGGCAGGTCTGGGCGGTATTTCCAACCGTTCCATAACCCAGGGGTCAGTCATGGTGAGCTGCCCTGGGAGGAACAGATGTCCTCTTCCTACTCTCTCTCCTATCCTGCAATTCTGCCTCTCTGCTCCTATCTGCTTCTCCCTGCTCCTCGCTGCTCCTACCTGCTCCTCTCTGTTCTTCTCTGCTCCTCCCTCCTCCTCTCTGTACCGCTCTGCTCTTCTCTTTTCCTATCTGCTCCTCCCTCCTCCTCTCTTTTCCTCGCTTCTCCTCTCTGCACCGCTCTCCTCTTCTCTACTCCTCCCTCCTCCTCTCTGCTCCTCCCTCCTCCTCTCTACATCTCTCTTTTCCTTCCTCCTCCTCTCTGCACTGCTCTCCTCTACTCCTCCCTCCTCCTCTCTACTCCTCCCTC
This sequence comes from Oncorhynchus tshawytscha, assembly GCF_018296145.1. Classification (NCBI taxonomy): domain Eukaryota; kingdom Metazoa; phylum Chordata; class Actinopteri; order Salmoniformes; family Salmonidae; genus Oncorhynchus; species Oncorhynchus tshawytscha. Next base: position 14,606,993 of record NC_056431.1, on the reverse strand, counting down.
CTCCTCTACTCTCCTCCTCCCTCCTCTCTCTCTGCTCTCTCCCTTCTCCTCTCTGCACTCCTCTCCTCCTCCTCCTCTCTGCTCTTCCTCCCTCCTCCTCCTCTGCTCCTCCCTCCTCCTCTCTGCTCCTCCCCTCCTCTCTGCTCCTCCCTCCTCCTCTCTGCTCCTCCCTCCTCCTCTCTGCTTCTCCCTCCTCCTCTCTGCTCCTCCCTGTTCCTCTCTGTTCCTCCCTGCTCCTCCTGCTCCTCTCTGCCCTCCCTGTTCCTCCCTGTTCCTCTCTGCTCCTCCCTCCTCCTCTCTGCACCTCCCTGTTCCTCTATGTTCCTCTGCTTCTCCCTCCTCCTCCTCTCTGCACCTCCCTGTTCCTCTATGTTCCTCTGCTTCTCCCTCCTCCTCTCTGCTCCTCCCTCCTCTCCTCTCCCTGTTCCTCCCTCCTCCTCTGCTCCTCCCTCCTCCTCTCTGCTCCTCCCTCCTCCTCTCTGCTTCCTCCTGCTCCTCCTCTCTGCTCCTCCCTCCTCCTCTCTGCTCCTCCCTCCTCCTCTGCTCCTCCCTCCTCCTCTGCTCCTGTTCCTCCCTCTGCTCCTCCCTCTGCTCTCTGCCCTCCCTCCTCCTCTGCTCCTCCCTCCTCCTCTCTGCACCTCCTCCTCTGTTCCTCTCTTCTCCCTCCTCCTCTCTGCACCTCCCTGTTCCTCTATGTTCCTCTGCTCCTCCCTCTTCCTCTCTGCACCTCCCTGTTCCTCCCTCTGCTTCTCCCTCTTCCTCTCTGCACCTCCCTCTTCCTCTATGCTGCTCCTCTGCTTCTCCCTCTTCCTCCTCTGCACCTCCCTCTTCCTCTATGCTCCTCCCTCTGCTTCTCCCTCTTCCTCTCTGCCCTCCCTCCTCCTCTCTGCTCTCCCTCTTCCTCTCTGCACCTCCCTCTTCCTCTCCTCTCTGCTTCTCCCTCTTCCTCTCTGCACCTCCCTCTTCCTCTATGCTCCTCTCTGCTTCTCCCTTTCCTCTCTGCACCTCCCTCTTCCTCTATGCACCTCCCTCTCTGCTTCTCCTCCCTCTTCCTCTCTGCACCTCCCTCTTCCTCTATGCTCCTCTCTTCCCTCTCTGCTTCTCCCTCTTCCTCTCTGCACCTCTCTGCACCTCCCTCTTCCTCTATGCTCCTCCCTCTCCTGTTCCTCTATGCTCCTCCCTCTTCCTCTATGCTCCTCCCTCTCCCTGTTCTTCTATGCTCCTCCCTCTCCCTGTTCCTCTATGCTCCTCCCTCTTCCTCTGTGCTCCTCCCTCTCCCTGTTCCTCTCTGCACCTCCCTCTTCCTCTATGCTCCTCCCTCTCCCTGTTCCTCTCTGCTCATCTCTGTTCCTTTCTGCCCACTGGAACAGGCTTCCTGATGGGAAGAGAGGGATTGTGGGCCGTATGTCGTGTCGTCCGGTGCACTGTGGGCCCAGTGGGTGATTCACTCCACAGAGAGGCTTTCCACACACCACATACTGTACATGCAGCCACACACGCACGCACACACACACACACAAGCACGCACGCACGCACACACACACACACACACACACACACACACACACACACACACACACACAGGAGGTGTGTTTCACTCGACCCCATTCCTCCTCCGCGCCTGTTCCTCTGTCGACCTTGTAAAGGTGTACCTGATGGGCTGCGTCCCCCCTAGTCTAGCACTGGGACAAACAAGCCTTTACCTTACTGTAGCCACTCTGGGGTTAGAGACACAACTCATTAAGCCTGTGTCCTCTTCCTCCCATTACGACCTTGTGTTGGGCTCTTTTTACTCCCAGACACATAGTAAGGGAAAGATTACTGTAGGAGAGTGTGAACAACTTTGACAATATTCTGCCCACTTGGCAGTTTCAAATGACTGTTGGTCACAAACATGAAGCAATGTGATGGTTTTCTGCTTCTGGTGAAAAATTGTGCAGTATAATGGGAATAGGGTGCCATTTAGGACATATTCAAACAGATATTGGAGTAGGACTCTGGGACCTGTCTAGCAGAGTAGAATTTATTGAAACTGTTTTACCTTATAAGGTTTTAAAGGAGAAATGTGTCGGAACTAACTAGCTGCTATGAAGCAATCTGCATTTTAACAATGAGCATTCTCACTATTTAACAGAATTCAGCTAAATAAAGTTGTGTCACACACACACACACACACACACACACACACACACACACACACACACACACACACACAACATCTCACAGCCATCAAATACAGCTAGTTCATTCTGATGTTGTTGTATTTGATTACCAGCTAGATCAGGCTGTGGGATGTGAGCTCAGAGCTCTCTCTCTATATTAATTGACTTTATGGCTGAGAGGGGGAATGGTAGCAGTGAATGATTCTGGCTTTGGCAGCACTGAGTTCAGTGGCGACACAAATCCGGAAGCGGCCTGTCTGAGAACTCAGGGGACAATGGTGATGATGTATAAAATAGAACTCTGCATAATCACCAAAAACCACTTTCATTAATCTAAAGAATGTGTAAATTAACTCAATCTTTTCCACTGAAAGAGAAAGGGGAAAAACCCCAGATGACAGCCTGTTTATAAGGTGAAATAACTTGAGAAAGGGTCTAATTTATCTTGGTCTCGGATGTGTCATTGAAATGAACACACAGATACCCAACATCCAGGACGACGAGGTAGTCAGGGTGTGGAGACACGGATGAAACAACAATTATTAGGCTGGGATTAGAATACAATTACCCACTTGTGTTTCTCAAGGTTTCCCATATTTATCCACCCAGCCCAAACCATGGCTCATCCTCAACCCTAGCCCCAGCTGAGCCCCTTCCACAACCCCAACCCTATACCCCAGCCTCAGCCCCCAGCCCCCCCCAGTTTCCCACCCAACCTAGTGGAGGCTCCTGCAGAGATGGGTGTTTCCCACCCAACCTAGTGGAGGCTCCTGCAGAGACGGGTGTTTCCCACCCAAGCTAGTGGAGGCTCCTGCAGAGATGGGTGTTTCCCACCCAAGCTAGTGGAGGCTCCTGCAGAGATTGGTGTTTCCCACCCAAGCTAGTGGAGGCTCCTGCAGAGATGGGTGTTTCCCACCCAAGCTAGTGGAGGCTCCTGCAGAGATGGGTGTTTCCTACCCAAGCTAGTGGAGGCTCCTGCCTGCAGAGATGGGTGTTTCCTACCCAAGCTAGTGGAGGCTCCTACAGAGATGGGTGTTTCCTACCCAACCTAGTGGAGGCTCCTGCAGAGATGGGTGTTTCCTACCCAACCTAGTGGAGGCTCCTGCAGAGATGTATTACGGTGTGCCTCAATCCTGTTTACCAAGTCACCAATAAATCTGGATGCTTTGGGGATTATGGATTAAGTGACCTAATATTATATTAAATCCACCTCTTATTCATCAAATGAACCTCTGTGTAAATGACAGGATAACTGTATGCTTAGTGTTTATGCTGATTGTTATATAAACCATTGATCAGAGGGAAGTGCAAATCACATCTAGGTATCTTTAGGATAGAATAGAATTCTTAAGCAATAAGGCAGGGGGGGGTATATGCCAAGGGGGTGTGGTATATAGGCACTACGCAATGCGGAGTGCCTGGATACAGCCCTTAGCCGTGGTATGTTGGCCATATATCACAAACCCCAGAGGTGCGTTATTGCTATTATAAACTTACCACTGTAATTAGAGCAGTAAAAATAAATGTTTTGTCATACCCGTGGTACATGGTCTGATATACTATGGCTGTCAGCCAATCAGAATTCAGGGCTCGAATCACCCAGTTTATAAAATTGAATATAACTTATACAGACGCTGTGCATCCATCCATCCATGTTGGCCTTCACTCACACCTGCCATTTCTTCTGTGTTAAATGACCCTTTGCTTAATGTCTGCAACTCCCATATGAGCTGCTGGAGTTAGTAGACAACCCCCCTGTCCTCCCACTGAGGATCATCCAGTCTGATTTGTTAGTAAACTCTGTCAGTTCCATTTGATTGCATTCCCTTCGTCCACCTTTTATTTCTCTCCCCTTTCTCAGACTCTCTCCCCCTCTCCCCTCTCCCAGAGGAAGTAGAATGCCTTGTCCTTCTCCCTTATTACTTATGAGAGCTGATGGTTGGCAGTCATATATGGCAAAAGCACTGACGACAGCATCTCTGCGCGCCCATGTATTGTATCTGCGTGCGCGGTCCAGATTATGAGAAAGAGAAGGATACAGCAAGCGTGTGCGTGAACGAATGCTTGTGTGTTGTATGTGTATGTATGTGTGTATTTGTATGCGTGCTCTAATAGACAGAGAGAAATATGAGTTGAGTATGAGCTGCCCCTGATGCACCGGTAAGTGAAGCTTGCTTTGCTGGAAGATGCCTCGCTGCTGCTTTTTCCGTTCTCTTCTTCCTCACCTCCACTGCAAATAGATCCTGCTACAGCCCGCTATTTTTTGTCGGGTTAAGTTCGGAGCATTATGACTGTACATTCCAGCCTCGACTGCTTTTCATTTAAGGACTCTTTCTACCAAGATCAGGAGAAATATGGAACTTGATTGGCGTCTTCGCGTTTAATGCGTCCCTGGAGATAGACAGACGCGGGTCCGGACGGAGAGCGAGGCAGCGCAGGTGGATGCATTGTGTTTGATGAAAAGGGCCATACTGTGGATAAAAGACACGAAGGAAAAGTGAGGAAAATGCAGTTTGATACATTGCGTCAATTTTGTAGCTCCGTTCTATCCCATTTTAATGAGGCTTTTACGCCGCCTCAGAACATTCTGCAGACGGAGCTATTCGAGCAGGCGTTGAGCAACATCGGGTGAGTGATTCCTTTGTAAGAATGTGTGATTTATGATGGGCTTCCCCCGTTGGTATGTCAAAGGAGCTTTCGAAGAGAGGGGGTTTCGCTTATTGATCCATCCGCAGCAGGCTATGCGAAGACGTCGCCTTCCTTCCGGGGAGTTGCAGTTGATATTCCTCCTCGCAGAGAGAGAGAGAGAGAGAGAGAGAGAGAGACAGAGACAGAGAGAATGAAATAGAGCGAGAGAGAGAGAAAGAGAAAGAGAGAGAGGGAGAGGGAGAGGGGGGGGGGTGTTGTTGGATGGAACGGTCGTGAAACAATACAGGTAAATTGTGATAATGCTGAGATGTGTGTGTGTCTGTCTCGGTGTACCGCTGCTGCCGCATGTGTGTGCTGTCGTCATAGGCTGCTGTGCCTTCTTGTGCGGATAACATTACGGTATGTCGTAATATTGCTCCAGCCTCGAATCATTTGAGTAATTTGTGACTCTCTTTTTCATACGCTATGCTATGGGAATTACCTCCATTCCTAACCCACACCAATACTGGATTTTTTTCCCATGGCCATGTCAGCAGTTTTGTATTATCCTACAGTAACACTGATTCTTGCTAAACACTGAAGATAATTAATGTAATTTACATATCGCACATACTATTTTTGCTAAATAATCTTAGAAATTCAGCACAAATACTGCCCAACCACTACACACTTATGCAGTATGGAGGAATGACTGTAAATATAATAACATATGTGTGTGATGTACAGCAGATAATGGGATGGAGTCTAGGGAAAGAGAAAGCACAGCAGGCATTTTGTAGCCCAGAAACAAGCCTATAGATACAACATGCATCACATGTCTCTAGGGATTGTGGGTCTTACCCTCATGTTCTTTTTTTTCATATCTCTCCCTCAGAAATAATTCAGTGTGGCCTCGCTAGCTCTCTGCCCCCTCACAATACATATACCCAACAGCACAGCACACTCACTCAGCCACGGAGGTGTGGTTTACACAGACAGCTGCCTATATGTGTTATAACAGTAGCCATTTATCGTCATGGTCATCATCACATTTTACCGATTTACATTTGATACTATTTAAAGGGATGCTTCCGGATTTTGGCAATGAGGCCCTATATCTACTTCCCCAGAGTCAGATGAACACGTGGAGACCATTATGATAAGGGGCCTCATTGCCAAAATCCCAAAGTATCCCTTTAAGCCTATAAGAAGGATATGAGGATACGATAGTAGCCTAACTAACCCATATCCACCTAGACACCTCAGTAGAGAGACAGGAAAGACTGGAGGACAGGCCCTGTCAGCATACTGTACTGTTAATTGAAGGACCAACTAAATCATGACCACTTGATACAAGATCAAGAGACTGTCATTGTTCCTCAAGGCCCATATTCACAAAGAGTCTCAGAGAAGGAGTGCTGGTCCCCCCTGTCCATATAATCTCATTCCATATGATCTAAAAGGCACAACTCATTCTAGATCAGCACCCAGAGGATCTCAGAGATTGAACGAGGGCCATTGTCTCCCATATGATTTACATTGCATTTTGAGAGAATACTGTAGTGGGACTGACTGCAGGGGACTGATGACAACCACTGACCAACCAACAGCAGACCCCCTCTCACTCTGTCTATCTATCTCTCTGTCTCTCTCTCTGTCTCCCTGTCTCTCTCTCTCACTGCCTGTCTGTCTCTCTCTTTGTCTCTCTGTCTCCCTGTCTCTCTCTCTCTCTCTCTCTCTCTCTCTCTGTCTCTCTATCTCTCTCTCTTTCTCTCTCTCTCTCTCTCTCTCTCTACATGCTGTCTGCTGGCTCACTAATGGGTTCTGCATTGAGATCCATCTCTATGTATAATGCATGTGTATGTCAGTAGAGGTTCTAATGGTGTCAGTAGAGGTTCTAATGGTGTCCACAATCTGTTCTTAGAAGTCCTGAATGAATGCATTCTTCGCCATGACATGGTGTGGGGTCGCTCCTCTCCTCCTCTCTGCTGTGGGCGATATCAACCCATTGGGTTGACAGATTCCAGGAACCGCTTGCCTCCGACCAAAAACAACACATGCAGCTGATGTCAAGCCTCATCACTGCATAATAGAGGTTGTGCAGCATTATTGGATTTTAATAAGTTGATTCAATACACCCCCCCCCCACCGCCCAACTACTATGTTTGCAACCTCACCATGTAACAGTTTGTTTATTATCAGTTTATTATCATGTGTCTCATCACATGAAGCCATGGACCGTGTCAGAACTACACAGTCCAGTCAGCATGGCCTGCTCTTCACTGTGCTCTCAGTCACTCAGTTAGTCTTCGACCTCAATCATCATATCAGTTTCTCCCTCCTTTCCAACAGTTATGAGGTTGCCATGGTAATTATGTTTGATCATTAGTAGTTCCTAGTGCTTTTTGAGGTCAGTTAGTTTCGGTTTGATTATTATTATTATTTTTTAAATATCACGGTTTTCAATCATTTAAAAAACATTAAATACACTATGCATTATGAGGGTTGAATGCTGTAAAAACACAGAAGAAAAGAGAAAAGCATTTAAAAACATTAAATACACTATGCATTATGAGGGTTGAATGCTGTAAAAACACAGAAGAAAAGAGAAAAGCATTTAAAAAACATTAAATACACTGCATTATGAGGGTTGAATGCTGTAAAAACACAGAAGAAAAGAGAAAAGCATTTTAAAAACATTAAATACACTGCATTATGAGGGTTGAATGCTGTAAAAACACAGAAGAAAAGAGAAAAGCATTTAAAAACATTAAATACACTATGCATTATGAGGGTTGAATGCTGTAAAAACACAGAAGAAAAGAGAAAAGCATTTAAAAAACATTAAATACACTGCATTATGAGGGTTGAATGCTGTAAAAACACAGAAGAAAAGAGAAAAGCATTTAAAAACATTAAATACACTATGCATTATGAGGGTTGAATGCTGTAAAAACACAGAAGAAAAGAGAAAAGCATTTAAAAAACATTAAATACACTATGCATTATGAGGGTTGAATGCTGTAAAAACACAGAAGAAAAGAGAAAAGCATTTAAAAACATTAAATACACTATGCATTATGAGGGTTGAATGCTGTAAAAACACAGAAGAAAAGAGAAAAGCATTTTAAAAACATTAAATACACTATGCATTATGAGGGTTGAATGCTGTAAAAACACAGAAGAAAAGAGAAAAGCATTTTAAAAACATTAAATACACTATGCATTATGAGGGTTGAATGCTGTAAAAACACAGAAGAAAAGAGAAAAGCATTTTAAAAACATTAAATACACTGCATTATGAGGGTTGAATGCTGTAAAAACACAGAAGAAAAGAGAAAAGCATTTAAAAACATTAAATACACTATGCATTATGAGGGTTGAATGCTGTAAAAACACAGAAGAAAAGAGAAAAGCATTTAAAAAACATTAAATACACTATGCATTATGAGGGTTGAATGCTGTAAAAACACAGAAGAAAAGAGAAAATCATTTTAAAAACATTAAATACACTATGCATTATGAGGGTTGAATGCTGTAAAAACACAGAAGAAAAGAGAAAATCATTTTAAAAACATTAAATACACTATGCATTATGAGGGTTGAATGCTGTAAAAACACAGAAGAAAAGAGAAAAGCATTTTAAAAACATTAAATACACTGCATTATGAGGGTTGAATGCTGTAAAAACACAGAAGAAAAGAGAAAAGCATTTTAAAAAGTCCCATGATGGAGGTCACTGCCCATTACTGCTTATCACTTATTAACCATAATTGATTCACATTTACCTTACTTTAATAAAATATTTGAGTTGTTGTGTATATTACATTTGTTTTATTCAATGACTTTATTATTTCATTCCAAGTCATCTCATCTCTATAGAGCTGCTGCCTATGCTGTCTGCCAAAATCACTATTTTACTCGTTCTTCAAAGTAAATAAAGCATACTTTTATGACTGCTGAATACCAACTACCAATCACTTAGAACATGTATTTTCAAGTAGAGATACCTCTCGAAGCAACTGTTCTATCCCTCTCCATCGCCATTCTTCTTTCTTTTAGGTAGCAGGCGTAAAAGAAACATACTTGACACGTAGGTGCGATTATGGTCATTGTAGTTAATTACCAGGTTTTCTGCACTAAACTATGTCGAATATTGGCCTGTTGGAAACTACAACTCCCTACTACATCGCACAGTTCGGGTTGATCTGATTTATCTCAGAAACTGTGTGATGTGCACAATGAGGGCATGGAAAAAACAAATGAAATGGAATTCATATAATTGAACCAATGTTGGTCAATTAGTTGTTTAAAACCCCCAAATAACCTAAATGTTGGTCAATCGCTCAGTACTAATCAATAGAGAGGATGAGGTATCCCCTATTGTTAATCCTGGTGTTAGTCTGGTCTGGAACCAGGGAGCCCTCCTCTCCCTCCCTCCCTCCCTCCCTCCCTCCCTCCCTCTCCCTCCCTCCCTCCCTCCCTCACTGTCTCTCTCTTCTGCTTCTTCTAGCAGGAGGTTAGTGGAGTGAAGTGTTGAGTGGGTGGATGGAGGGGAATACACAATATGTGGATCAGGGGATTGGGGTTGAGTCTAGAGAGGTTGACATAATGAGGATGAGGAGGAGGAAGATAAGAGGAGGATGAAAAGGCAGAATATAAAATAAGAAGTAGATGAGGAGGCAGAAGATAAGAGAAGAGCGGAGGAGGAGGAGGCTGAGATACACAGGCATCAGTCATCATAGTGACAAAGATATAAAAGAGATAGACAGACAGGCTGCAGCTTGTGGGACTCTGTGATCAGCAAGTTCCATTTTTACCATATTCCCTACATAATGCACTACGTATAAGGGCTCTATCTAAAAGTAGTGAACTAATACAGTATAGGAAATAGGGTGCAAGCATACTAGAGACCAGAGTGAGAATCCATATGCTCTGCTCTCACAGATAGGTCTATCTTAGCATCAGGGTTCTGAGGCTTGAGGGAGGAAGATGGCTGGAGTGGTGGTTGGCTCAGTGGCTAGATTAGCGTCAGGCTCAAGGCTTTATACTGGCTGCTACTGCTGAGAGAGAGAGATAGAGGTGCAGTGCATTTGGAAAGTATTCAGACCCCTTGACTTTTTCCACATTTTGTTACGTTACAGCCATATTCTATAATTTATGAAATTGTTTTTTCCCCTCATCAATCTTCACACAATACACCATAATGACAAAGCAAAAGCAGGTTATTATTTTTTTGTTGCAAAAAACAAACAACCCCACCAGAAATATCACATTTACATAAGTATTCAGACCTTTTACTCAGTACTTTGTTGAAGCACCTTTGGTAGCAATTACACCCTCAAGTCGTTTTGGGTATGATGCTACATGCTTGGCACACCTGTATTTGGGGAGTTTCTCCCATTCTTCTCTGCAAAATTCTCTCAAGCTCTGTCAGGTTGGATGGGGACTGTCGCTGCACAGCTATTTTCAGAGATGTTCGATCGGGTTCAAGCCTGGGCCCTGGCTGGGCCACTCAAGGAAATTCAGAGACTTGTCCCGAAAGACACTCCTGCGTTGTCTTGGCTGTGTGATTAGGGTCATTGTCCTGTTGGAAGGTGAACCTTCGCCCCAGTTTGAGGTCCTGAGTGCTCTGGAGCAGGTTTTCATCAAGGATCTCTCTGTACTTTGCTCCATTCATCTTTCCCTTTATCCTGCCTCCCAGTCCTTGCCGCTGAAAAACATCTCCACAGCATGATGCTGCCACCCCCATGCTTCACCGTAGTAATGGTGCCATGTTTCCTACAGACGTGACGCTTGGCATTCAGGCCAAAGACTTCAATCATGGTTTTATCAGACAAGGGAATCTTGTTTTTAATGTTCTGAGTGTCCTTTAGGTGCATTTTGGCAAACTCCAAGCGGGCTGTCATGTGCCTTTTACTGGGGAGTGGCTTCCGTCTGGCCACTCTACCATAAAAGCCAGATTGGTGGAGGGCTGCAGAGATGGTTGTCCTTCTGGAACGTTCTCCCATCTTCACAGAGGAACTCTGGAGCTCTGTCAGAGTGACCATCGGGTTCTTGGTCACCTCCCTGACCAAGGCCCTTCTCCCCCTATTTCTCAGTTTTCCCAGGCGGCCATCTCTAGGAAGGGTCTTGGTGGTTCCAAACTTCTTCCATTTAAGAATGATGGAGGCCACTGTGTTCTTGGGGACCTTCAATGCTGCAGACATTGTTTTGGTTCCCTTCCCCAGATCTGTGCCTCGACACAAGCTCCTGTCTCGGGGCTCTAAGGACAATTCCTTCAACCTCATGGCTTGGTTTTTGCTCTGACATGCACTGTCAACTGTGGGACTTTATATAGACAGGTGTGTGAGCCTCCAAATCATGTCCAGTCAATTGAATTTACCACAGGTGGACTCCAATCAAGTTGTAGAAACATCTCAAGGATGATCATTGGAAACCTGAGCTCAAGTCTTATAGCAAATGGTCTGAATACTTATGTACATAAGGTATTTCTGTTTTTATTTTGAATAAATTAGCAAACATTTTTAAAAACCTGTTTTCACTTTGTTATGATGGTGTGTTGTGTGTAGATTGATGAGGAAATGTTTTTATTTAATCATTTTTAGAATAAGGCTGTAACGTAACAAAATGTGGAAAAAGGGAAGGGGTCTGAATACTTTCCGAATGCACTGTATGTGGAGAGAGAGGTGGAGAGAGAGAGAGATGGAGACAGAGGTGGAGAGGCTCCCATAGGCACAACAACAAGGGTTTTAAAGCAACAAGAGGTTAAATTGTCATTTGTAGTTGGTCACAGAATAGCAGTGCTCGGGTAGGGTACATATGATGTCATCATGTCAGGAATGCACACCACACACATCACAAACAAAAATACCTATAGTGCTGCTACACCTAGAAACGGCCATTCTCCTCGAGGAAAGCGAAGCACACAGAGGCGTCGTGGAGCGAACAGGGAGCACAACAAGAGATAGACAACAGAGGACAGTCTCGAATGTGACAGGGACATCTGGGCTCTTTCATGCTCACACAGCGACACTGATTCTCTCAAAAGGACCGAGTGTGTGTGTGTGTGTGTGTGTGCATCAGCTTTATTATGGCCAGGAATAGTAACGTTTCAGTAAAGCCCAGCATGGGGGCTTTTCAGACCTATGTACATCCATCTCCTCCACTGCCTGAGGTCCCAAACTCTGTCTCTTCCGGCTGATGGGACTGTCATGAAAAGAGGGTGGCTGAGTGGCATTCAAAGTGGTGTGTGCATTTGTGTGTGTATGAGAGGGGCATCTCTAAGTTGTGTGTGTGTTGCGTGAACTCGAAGCCCATCCCAAAGGGGCATTTCTTCTTTGAAAAGCTTCTCTTTCAGCTGTGAACCAGATGTCTGATTTCATCCTGTTCTTTTTCTTCAGTAGAGAGAGACATTTTAAACACTGCATGTATGGATGTGGTGTACTTACAGTACTACCATGTGTTGACGTGATGTTGATTGTCAATGTCATAAGGCCTTTATGATATATGTAGTTAATTTAGGGTGGCTGGTAGCCTATCAGTTAGAACGTTGGGCCATTAACCGAGAGGTCGCTAATTTGGATCCCAGAGTCGACAAGGTGAAAAATCTGCCGATGTGCCCTTGAGCAAGGCACTTAACCCCTTGTCTCAGGGAGAGTAGGATATGCAAAAAATGTTTAAATAATGAAACAGGACAAAATATATAAGCACCTACCAAATTATTATTTTGTTCTAACTACATGTTTATTTACACATAATTATTGCACACTCACGCCTGCAAACACACACATATACACACTCATGACACATCTAACACACATTAGCCCCTACCAAGTAGAAAGTTATCACCACATCAAGCCTTGCTAGCTCACATGAATTAGAATCAACACTTACTGTGTGTGTGTGTGTCTGTGTGTGTCTGTGTGTGTGTGGCTGTATGTGTGGCTATATGCGTGGCTGTATGTGTGTGTGTGTGTGGCTGTATGTGTGGCTATTTGCGTGGCTGTATGTGTGTGTGTGTGTGTGTGGCTGTATGTGTGGCTATATGCATGGCTGTATGTGTGTGTGTGTGTGGCTGTATGTGTGTGTGTGGCTGTGTATGTGGCTGTATATGTGGCTGTATATGTGGCTGTATGTGTGGCTGTATGTGTGGCTGTATATGTGGCTGTATGTGTGGCTGTATATGTGGCTGTGTATGTGGCTATATGTGTGGCTGTGTATGTGGCTGTATGTGTGGCTGTATATGTGGCTGTAAGTGTGGCTGTATATGTGGCTGTATATGTGGCTGTATGTGTGGCTGTATATATGGCTGTATGTGTGGCTGTATGTGTGGTTGTATGTGTGGCTGTATATGTGGCTGTATGTGTGGCTGTATGTGTGGCTGTATGTGTATCTGTATGTGTTGCTGTATGTGTGGCTGTATGTGTGGCTGTATACAGTGCCTTGCGAAAGTATTCGGCCCCCTTGAACTTTGCGACCTTTTGCCACATTTCAGGCTTCAAACATAAAGATATAAAACTGTATTTTTTTTGTGAAGAATCAACAACAAGTGGGACACAATCATGAAGTGGAACGACATTTATTGGATATTTCAAACTTTTTTAACAAAACAAAAACTGAAAAATTGGGCGTGCAAAATTATTCAGCCCCTTTACTTTCAGTGCAGCAAACTCTCTCCAGAAGTTCAGAAATTCAGATCTCTGAATGATCCAATGTTGACCTAAATGACTAATGATGATAAATACAATCCACCTGTGTGTAATCAAGTCTCCGTATAAATGAACCTGCACTGTGATAGTCTCAGAGGTCCGTTAAAAGCGCAGAGAGCATCATGAAGAACAAGGAACACACCAGGCAGGTCCGACTGTATGTGGCTGTATGTGTGGCTGTATGTGTGGCTGTATATGTGGCTGTATGTGTGGCTATATGTGTGTGTGTGTGTGTTACACTAAACACGGCTCCCATGAATAAATTCACAATAGATCTAATGGCGCAATATCATATTTTTTGTTGGCTGATGAATAACCACAATTCTCTGGCTTTGACCCAATTTCATGCTCAGATTTATTCAATTACCCAGAAATACATGAGAACCAACGTGATAAGGAAACAATCAAGAAATCTTAATCTAAACATCTCCATCCAGTGAGCTACATCTGCTTCCATCCAGTGAGCTAAATCTGCTTCCATCCAGTGAGCTAAATCTGCTTCCATCCAGTGAGCTAAATCTGCTTCCATCCAGTGAGCTACATCTGCTTCCACCCAGTGAGCTACATCTGCTTCCATCCAGTGAGCTAAATCTGCTTCCATCCAGTGAGCTAAATCTGCTTCCATCCAGTGAGCTAAATCTGCTTCCATCCAGTGAGCTAAATCTGCTTCCATCCAGTGAGCTACATCTGCTTCCATCCAGTGAGCTACATCTGCTTCCATCCAGTGAGCTACATCTGCTTCCATCCAGTGAGCTACATCTGCTTCCATCCAGAGAGCTACATCTGCTTCCATCCAGTGAGCTACATCTGCTTCTATCCAGTGAGCTAAATCTGCTTCCATCCAGTGAGCTACATCTGCTTCCATCCAGTGAGCTGCATCTGCTTCCATCCAGTGAGCTACATCTGCTTCCATCCAGTGAGCTACATCTGCTTCTATCCAGTGAGCTAAATCTGCTTCCTTCCAGTGAGCTAAATCTGCTTCCATCCAGTGAGCTACATCTGCTTCCATCCAGTGAGCTACATCTGCTTCCATCCAGTGAGCTACATCTGCTTCCATCCAGTGAGCTACATCTGCTTCCATCCAGTGAGCTACATCTGCTTCCATCCAGTGAGCTATCTGCTTTTGGATCAAAATTCTAAATCCATTTAACCTTAATGTTGCGGTGACATTTGGGCAGGTTAGAGTACTGAATGGGGACGTTACATGGGTAGGTTAGAGTACTGAATGGGGATGTTAGAGTACTGAATGGGGACGTTACATGGGCAGGTTAGAGTACTGAATGGGGATGTTACATGGGCAGGTTAGAGTACTGAATTGGGACGTTAGAGTACTGAATGGGGACGTTACATGGGCAGGTTAGAGTACTGAATGGGGACGTTACATGGGCAGGTTAGAGTACTGAATGGGACGTTACATGGGCAGGTTAGAGTACTGAATGGGGACGTTAGAGTACTGAATGGGGATACATGGGCAGGTTAGAGTACTGAATGGGGATGTTACATGGGCAGGTTAGAGTACTGAATGGGGACGTTACATGGGCAGGTTAGAGTACTGAATGGGGATGTTACATGGGCAGGTTAGAGTACTGAATGGGGATGTTACATGGGCAGGTTAGAGTACTGAATGGGGACGTTACATGGGCAGGTTAGAGTACTGAATGGGGACGTTAGAGTACTGAATGGGGATGTTACATGGGCAGGTTAGAGTACTGAATGGGGATGTTACATGGGCAGGTTAGAGTACTGAATGGGGACGTTACATGGGCAGGTTAGAGTACTGAATGGGGATGTTACATGGGCAGGTTAGAGTACTGAATGGGGATGGGGACGTTACATGGGCAGGTTAGAGTACTGAATGGGGACGCGTTAGAGTACTGAATGGGGACGTTACATGGGCAGGTTAGAGTACTGAATGGGGACGTTACATTGGGCAGGTTAGAGTACTGAATGGGGACGTTACATGGGCAGGTTAGAGTACTGAATGGGGACGTTACATGGGCAGGTTAGAGTACTGAATGGGGACGTTAGAGTACTGAATGGGGATGTTACATGGGCAGGTTAGAGTACTGAATGGGGACGTTACATGGGCAGGTTAGAGTACTGAATGGGGACGTTACATGGGCAGGTTAGAGTACTGAATGGGGACGTTACATGGGCAGGTTAGAGTACTGAATGGGGATGTTACATGGGCAGGTTAGAGTACTGAATGGGGGACGTTACATGGTCAGTTACTGAATGGGGACGTTACATGGGTACTGAATGGGGACGTTACATTAGGTTAGTACTGAATGGGGACGTTACATGGGCAGGTTAGAGTACTGAATGGGGATGTTACATGGGCAGGTTAGAGTACTGAATGGGGACGTTAGAGTACTGAATGGGGACGTTACATGGGCAGGTTAGAGTACTGAATGGGGATGTTACATGGGCAGGTTAGAGTACTGAATTGGGACGTTACATGGGACGTTAGAGTACTGAATGGGGACGTTACATGGGCAGGTTAGATGAATGGGGACGTTACATGGGCAGGGTAGAGTACTGAATGGGGACGTTACATGGGCAGGTTAGAGTACTGAATGGGGACGTTACATGGGCAGGTTAGAGTACTGAATGGGGACGTTACATGGTCAGATTAGAGTACTGAATGGGGACGTTACATGGGCAGGTTAGAGTACTGAATGGGGACGTTACATGGGCAGGTTAGAGTACTGAATGGGGACGTTACATGGGCAGGTTAGAGTACTGAATGGGGATGTTACATGGGCAGGTTAGAGTACTGAATTGGGACGTTAGAGTACTGAATGGGGACGTTACATGGGCAGGTTAGAGTACTGAATGGGGACGTTACATGGGCAGGTTAGAGTACTGAATGGAGGACGTTACATGGGCAGGTTAGAGTACTGAATGGGGATGTTACATGGGCAGGTTAGAGTACTGAATGGGGACGTTAGAGTACTGAATGGGGACACATGGGCAGGTTAGAGTACTGAATGGGGACGTTACATGGGCAGGTTAGAGTACTGAATGGGGATGTTACATGGGCAGGTTAGAGTACTGAATGGGGATGTTACATGGGCAGTTAGAGTACTGAATGGGGTTAGACGTTACTGAATGGGGACAGGTTAGAGTACTGAATGGGGATGTTACATGGGCAGGTTAGAGTACTGAATGGGGACGTTACATGGGCAGGTTAGAGTACTGAATGGGGATGTTACATGGGCAGGTTAGAGTACTGAATGGGGACGTTAGAATGAATGGGGACGTTACATGGGCAGGTTAGAGTACTGAATGGGGACGTTACATGGGCAGGTTAGAGTACTGAATGGGGATGTTACATGGGCAGGTTAGAGTACTGAATGGGGATGTTAGAGTACTGAATGGGGACGTTACATGGGCAGGTTAGAGTACTGAATGGGGACGTTACATGGGCAGGTTAGAGTACTGAATGGGGACGTTACATGGGCACCTTAGAGTTCTGAATGGGGACGTTACATGGGCAGGTTAGAGTACTGAATGGGGACATACATGGGCAGGTTAGAGTACTGAATGGGGACATTACATGGGCAGGGTAGAGTACTGAATGGGGACGTTACATTGGCAGGTTAGAGTCCTGAATGGGGGCGTTACATGGGCACCTTAGAGTACTGAATGGGGGCGTTACATGGGCACCTTAGAGTACTGAATGGGGACGTTACATTGGCAGGTTAGAGTCCTGAATGGGGGCGTTACATGGGCAGGTTAGAGTACTGAATGGGGGCGTTACATGGGCACCTTAGAGTACTGAATGGGGACGTTACATGGGCAGGTTAGAGTACTGAATGGGGGCGTTACATGGGCACCTTAGAGTACTGAATGGGGACGTTACATTGGCAGGTTAGAGTCCTGAATGGGGGCGTTACATGGGCAGGTTAGAGTCCTGAATGGGGGCGTTACATGGGCACCTTAGAGTACTGAATGGGGACGTATTTGTGGAGGAATGTAACTGTTTTTCTGGGTGATTTGTGATGTTTTACACATGCTTCCCATGACTGTGTTTTGTATTTTAGTGTATATTTAGTGTATATTTAGTGTATAGTTATGTTCTATTGTGCAGGGCACATCTGAAAAAGACACCTAGGTCTTAATATATCTTCCCTGTTAAAATAAAGTTAAAATAAAACTCCTAGCCCCACTCCAATCCTCCTCTACGATATTGATTTAGAGGCTCAATGAGACTAATTATTGCCATATTTTGCTATCATTGCGCTCTGATGCACTGTGGTAGGCTCTGTCTCAGTCTCTGTCTTCCCCACACATGTACATTGAGACTCCATTCTCCATTTGTGTTGCGAATAAAATGGTCTTTGAGAGGATACAAAGTGCCTGGGTGTTGGAGGAGAGGGAAGAGGGTGAGGGGGGCTGCTGAGAAGTAATCAAAAGATACTCTTCCTGGCAGGTTTATGCTGAGTAAACATGGAGGGAGCAACACCCCCCTCCCCTTCGCTTTCTGTTATTTCTGGAGACTGCTGCCTGCCCAGCATTAATGAAGCTGCATATAATATGAATTTAATTCAGTGTGTTTACTAGTTCATTAGGTTTTAGGATAGCAGTTGATTTGATCTCCGGTGGTGGTGGTGAGGGAGGAAGGAAGGAAGCAGACTTTGAAGATGATGATGATTCTTTTTACCATGCAGGCAAGCTCCTCATTTATTCACCCCCCCCATCCCTGCTTTATGGGGAAGTTCTCTGCACAGTTTGTCAGTAAAAAAAAAAGAATCTTCTTGTCACCTACTGTACACTCCACTTACTTCCACTAGACCACTCCACTGTTCTATGAGGCTATAGCGGAACTAGATTTCAATTCCAATTCATTATGGAATTTGAAGATAACTGTTGTCAAAGATGAAACGATTTCCAAACTCCAGCATCTCTCTTCCAGGGCTTTTAAGATCAGATGTATCAGAGGCCCTGTCCCAAACAATTCCCATTAACATGTCTTGTACAGGTCATTGCCGTGTACTCTGTAGTGTGGGACACAGGAAGGCCTTTGGAAAGGCAGGGAGGATTCACTGATTCAGACAGTGGACTGCTGGCCTGTTCCCAGATCAGTTTATGCTGTTTTGCCAACTACTATAGTCATTGTCATAGGATTTGGCAAGACAGCACAAACAGTGCTGGGAACAGGCTTATGGACTGCTGGACACAGGAGTCAATGATCTCATGAGGAACCCAAGTCATTGCTGCAGTAGATGTAGGCCCACAGACAAGGACTTGACAAATACATGTCTCTTCCAAACCCCAGCGTCTGCCATATCATTGTATTTGTTTGCTTTCTGGCACCGGGCGGAATATGTACTCAGCTGAGGTTGTTCGATGTTTCCACGAGTGATATCCATCTGTAGCATGTGGGAGCTACCATCTCTCAGACAGACAGAGAGTGAGTATGAGGGTCGGGATGGGCCTTATGCATGCATGGCTGCCTGCCCTGGGGCCATACAGCAGGGGCCATGTTGGTGGCCTTCCAGGAGAAACATCCACAGCAGCCCACCACTGGAGCTGTGACAGGGTTGGAACTACACACAGAATAACATGTAAAACTCACATATAATATACCACACTTACATTCAGAAGTGATTTATAGAATATCTGTGGATGGAACTCCCCACCTTCCCTCCCCTCTCCTGAATGGCAGGCCCACCCCATCCACACCCCCTCCTCCTACACCCTGGTTGCATCCCAAATGGCACCCTATTCCCTTTATAGTGCACTACTTTTGACCAGGGCCCATAGGGCTCTGGTCAAAAGTAGTGCACTATATAGGGAGTTTAGTGCCATTTGGGACACACTCTTAACCTTCCTTTCATTGGCTTCCAGCACTATACATCTACCTCTGTATTTGACATGCAATATACAGGCAGACCATGGTAATGCCTACAGTGTGACAGGAAGAAACATGGTCAAGAGATACTTGACCATGCCTTGTTGATAAAAGAGTCTCTAAAACCTGAAAAGAAGTGTGATCTGAACTGGCAAGTGGAGGACCAGACAATACACTGTCCTCCAATACACCTTTGGAAAAGCATGGAACACACACACACAACCCAGACACTCTTACTAGAATACATTTTTTATAATTGATGGCTGTTAAAAATAGATCCTGTAGTGGTTATCTTGAACTGTGCCCGAGGCAGAGGGCAGAGGCAATATCCAATGCTTACCGGTGTGGAACAAGGCTACATTTAAATTGAAAAAGCTGAAATGAAATGGGCTCCTTCATGTTTTCCTCATATGTTTTTGCTTTGTTGCAAAATTGCTGTGTATTTTTTCTCAATATGAGTTGACAGTTACTACTCACACAGTCTCCTTCAGAATATGGGCACCTACATGAGTGTGGTTTGCTTACTAAAGGTCTTTGCCATACTGAAGAGCTTATGTTCTAGAAGGTTCTAGAAGGCTCATATATCTGATCTCATACGGTTCGAGAGAGCTCATCAGATCAGATCACATACGGTTCGAGGTTCTAGAGGGCTCATCAGATCACAAGTTTCTAGAAGGTTCCTGTCCCATAGCCAGAGAGATAGGGTTTGTAACATACTGTAGTGTATCTCATGGTAATGAGGTAAGTGTAAGGCAGCTTGGAGGTAACTGGCCTTATACTTTATCCTGACAAACCAAACCAATCGGGACCAATCAGGACAGACATTTCCTTATTTTAGTTCATGATTTTCCAAAATTGGAAAAATCCATTGAAGCATTAGTGTGTTTTATTCTCTACTGACTACACAGCACTAGATAGTCACCAAGCACCATGTAGGGCTGCTTCTCATTCTCGCTGGTCCTCCTGGTTCTCTTACTAGTTGATTCTCCTGGTTTTCATACCACCTGATTCTCCTGGTTCTAACACTAGTTGATTTCCTGGTTCTCAAACTAGTTGATTCTCCTGGTTAACATACTACCTGATTATCCTGGTTCTAATACTAGTTGATTCTCCTGGTTCTCATACTACCTGATTCTCCTGGTTCTAATACTAGTTGATTCTCCTAGTTCTCATACTACCTGATTCTCCTGGTTCTCATACTACCTGATTATCCTGGTTCTCATACTACCTGATTCTCCTGGTTCTCATACTACCTGATTCTCCTGGTTCTCATACTACCTGATTCTCCTGGTTCTCATACTAGTTGATTCTCCTGGTTCTCATACTACCTGATTCTCCTGGTTTTAATACTAGTTGATTCTCCTGGTTCTCATACTACCTGATTCTCCTGATTCTCATACTACCTGATTCTCCTGGTTCTCATACTAGTTGATTCTCCTGGTTCTCATACTACCTGATTCCCCTGGTTCTAATACTATTTGATTCTCCTGGTTCTCATACTACCTGATTCTCCTGGTTTTAATACTAGTTGATTCTCCTGGTTCTCATACTACCTGATTATCCTGGTTCTAATACTACCTGATTCTCCTGGTTCTCATACTACCTGATTCTCCTGGTTCTCATACTAGTTGATTCTCCTGGTTCTAATACTAGTTGATTCTCCTGGTTCTCATACTACCTGATTCTCCTGATTCTAATACTAGTTGATTCTCCTAGTTCTCATACTACCTGATTCTCCTGGTTCTAATACTAGTTGATTCTCCTGGTTCTCATACTAACTGATTATCCTGGTTCTCATACTACCTGATTCTCCTGGTTCTCATACTAGTTGATTCTCCTGGTTCTCATACTACCTGATTATCCTGGTTCTCATACTACCTGATTCTCCTGGTTCTCATACTACCTGATTCTCCTGGTTCTCATACTACCTGATTCTCCTGGTTCTAATACTAGTTGATTCTCCTGGTTCTCATACTACCTGATTCTCCTGGTTTTAATACTAGTTGATTCTCCTGGTTCTCATACTACCTGATTATCCTGGTTCTAATACTACCTGATTCTCCTGGTTCTCATACTACCTGATTCTCCTGGTTCTCATACTAGTTGATTCTCCTGGTTCTAATACTAGTTGATTCTCCTGGTTCTCATACTACCTGATTCTCCTGGTTCTAATACTACCTGATTCTTCTGGTTCTCTTACTAGTTGATTCTCCTGGTTTCTCCTGGTTCTCATACTACCTGATTCTCCTGGTTTTAATACTAGTTGATTCTCCTGGTTCTCATACTACCTGATTATCCTGGTTCTAATACTACCTGATTCTCCTGGTTCTCATACTAGTTGATTCTCCTGGTTCTAATACTAGTTGATTCTCCTGGTTCTCATACTACCTGATTCTCCTGGTTCTAATACTACCTGATTCTTCTGGTTCTCTTACTAGTTGATTCTCCTGGTTTTCATACCACCTGATTCTCCTGGTTCTAATACTAGTTGATTTCCTGGTTCTCAAACTAGTTGATTCTCCTGGTTCTCATACTACCTGATTCTCCTGGTTCTAATACTACCTGATTTCCTGGTTCTCAAACTAGTTGATTCTCCTGGTTCTTATACTAGCTGTTTCTGGTTCTCTTACCAATTGATTTGCCTGGTTCTCATACTAGCTTGTTCTCCTGGTACTCATACCAATTTATTCTCCTGATTTTCATACTAGCTGGCTCTCCTGGTTCTAATCCTAGTTGCTTCTCCTGGTTCTCATACTAGCTGATTCTCCTGGTTCTCTTTCAAATTGATTCGACTGGTTCTCATACTAGCTGGTTCTCTTGGTTCTTATACCAATCGATTCTCCTGGTTTTCATACTAGTTGATTCTCCTGGTTCTCTTACCAATCGATTCAGCTGGTTCTCATACTAGCTGGTTCTCCTGGTTCTAATACTAGTTGATTTTCCTGGTTCTCATAGTTGTTGGTTCTCCTGGACTGCCTGTTCTCCACTGGAATATGGACTAGATTCAGTGGTGACATTTTATTCATTTCTTTTCAGTCATGGTATTCTGAGTGTGCTCTCCAACGGGCACTAGAGGATCTGGTAATAAAGAAACAGATGATTTATTTATGGAACCTTCAAGCTGTACGTTAACTGTGCGTTGCTAAACAGGGTGTGAATGCTGTGTTGTGTGTGTGTGTGTGACTGTTGCCTGGGTGATTTGTTGGAAGCCAGGGACCTTGGTACTTGCTGAGCTGCCATTGGTGAGTGAATAAGAAGATGAGCCACATGACCTTGTGGAAGCTTCCCATTGGTTTGATGGACAGGTTTGCTGTGGAAGTAGACCGGATTGGCTAATACCTCAGGATTCGTAACCTGGTTACTGTACTGTACTGTATTTAGAACCTCTATTGAAATGCATGTTGTGAAAGAGGCTAGTGAGAGAGAATGTATGTGTGGGAAGCTGGCAGCTCATCCTTGAACCTGCTGCTTGTTTTGAACGGTCATCATCATCGTTTATCAATGATGATTAAAAGATGAATAATGGCATACCATTCACCCGTATAGAAAGCTGTTCTCCCCCTCCTCTATCGGGACGTCAGTGGAGTGGGTGGGACATAGACAGAGGTTGGCTGTTTGTCCTGTTGTGCTGCCTGGCTGCAGTCTTGTCTGATATTGAGACCCACAGGGGTGGGTGTGCAATGCAGCCCCTGTGTGCAATGCAGCCCCTGTGAAATGAAGCCCCAGCACCTATACTCAAGCCCCAACCCCAACTCCAGTCTTATTCCCTAGCCACAGCCCCAGCCCTGTACCCCACCCCTATACTCCAGCCTCAGCCCCAGCGCTACATTCTAGCTTCAGCCCCATCCCTAAATCCTAGCTTCAGCCCTACCTCCAGCCTCAGCCCCAGCGCTACATTCTAGCTTCAGCCCCATCCCTAAATCCTAGCTTCAGCCCTACCTCCAGCCTCAGCTCCAGCGCTACATTCTAGCTT